>NC_071089.1:123186554-123224054 GCF_027358695.1 Spea bombifrons
AGGCGGTCTCCCATCCAGGTACTAACCAGGCCCAACCCTGCTTAGCTTCCGAGATCAGACGAGATCGGGCGCTTTCAGGGTGGTATGGCCGCAGGTGTGAAAGTTCTTTATTTTACTTCTCTTATTCTGCTGCTGCTGCTGCTGCTGCTGCTGCTGCTGCTGCTGCTGCTGCTTGTCGTCAGACAGAAAGAATTATAAGCCCTGGGACAGGACAGAGAAGGTGAGAAGGTTCAAATAAGGGTTTAAAGCTTTGATGATGAGCAAGAAACACATGGCAAAAAGCTCTCCCCGGACTGTGAGAAAAAATTAAAAGCCTACAACACCTGGTATTCCCAGGCGGTCTCCCATCCAGGTACTAACCAGGCCCAACCCTGCTTAGCTTCCAAGATCAGACGAGATCGGGCGCTTTCAGGGTGGTATGCCCGCAGGTGTGAAAGTTCTTTATTTTACTTCTCTTATTCTGTTGCTGCTGCTGCTGCTGCTGCTGCTGCTGCTGCTGCTGCTGCTGCTGCTGCTTGTCGTCAGACAGAAAGAATTATAAGCCCTGGGACAGGACAGAGAAGGTGAGAAGGTTCAAATAAGGGTTTAAAGCTTTGATGATGAGCAAGAAACACATGGCAAAAAGCTCTCCCCGGACTGTGAGAAAAAATTAAAAGCCTACAACACCTGGTATTCCCAGGCGGTCTCCCATCCAGGTACTAACCAGGCCCAACCCTGCTTAGCTTCCAAGATCAGACGAGATCGGGCGCTTTCAGGGTGGTATGGCCGCAGGTGTGAAAGTTTTTTATTTTACTTCTCTTATTCTGCTGCTGCTGCTGCTGCTGCTGCTGCTGCTGCTGCTGCTGCTGCTGCTGCTGCTGCTGCTTGTCGTCAGACAAAAAGAATTATAAGCCCTGGGACAGGACAGAGAAGGTGAGAAGGTTCAAATAAGGGTTTAAAGCTTTGATGATGAGCAAGAAACACATGGCAAAAAGCTCTCCCCGGACTGTGAGAAAAAATTAAAACCCTACAACACCTGGTATTCCCAGGCGGTCTCCCATCCAGGTACTAACCAGGCCCAACCCTGCTTAGCTTCCGAGATCAGACGAGATCGGGCGCTTTCAGGGTGGTATGGCCGCAGGTGTGAAAGTTCTTTATTTTACTTCTCTTATTCTGTTGCTGCTGCTGCTGCTGCTGCTGCTGCTGCTGCTGCTGCTGCTGCTGCTGCTGCTGCTGCTTGTCGTCAGACAGAAAGAATTATAAGCCCTGGGACAGGACAGAGAAGGTGAGAAGGTTCAAATAAGGGTTTAAAGCTTTGATGATGAGCAAGAAACACATGGCAAAAAGCTCTCCCCGGACTGTGAGAAAAAATTAAAAGCCTACAACACCTGGTATTCCCAGGCGGTCTCCCATCCAGGTACTAGCCAGGCCCAACCCTGCTTAGCTTCCAAGATCAGACGAGATCGGGCGCTTTCAGGGTGGTATGGCCGCAGGTGTGAAAGTTTTTTATTTTACTTCTCTTATTCTGTTGCTGCTGCTGCTGCTGCTGCTGCTGCTGCTGCTGCTGCTGCTGCTGCTGCTGCTGCTGCTGCTGCTGCTGCTGCTGCTTGTCGTCAGACAAAAAGAATTATAAGCCCTGGGACAGGACAGAGAAGGTGAGAAGGTTCAAATAAGGGTTTAAAGCTTTGATGATGAGCAAGAAACACATGGCAAAAAGCTCTCCCCGGACTGTGAGAAAAAATTAAAAGCCTACAACACCTGGTATTCCCAGGCGGTCTCCCATCCAGGTACTAACCAGGCCCAACCCTGCTTAGCTTCCGAGATCAGACGAGATCGGGCGCTTTCAGGGCGGTATGGCCGCAGGTGTGAAAGTTCTTTATTTTACTTCTCTTATTCTGTTGCTGCTGCTGCTGCTGCTGCTGCTGCTGCTGCTGCTGCTGCTTGTCGTCAGACAGAAAGAATTATAAGCCCTGGGACAGGACAGAGAAGGTGAGAAGGTTCAAATAAGGGTTTAAAGCTTTGATGATGAGCAAGAAACACATGGCAAAAAGCTCTCCCCGGACTGTGAGAAAAAATTAAAAGCCTACAACACCTGGTATTCCCAGGCGGTCTCCCATCCAGGTACTAACCAGGCCCAACCCTGCTTAGCTTCCAAGATCAGACGAGATCAGGCGCTTTCAGGGTGGTATGGCCGCAGGTGTGAAAGTTTTTTATTTTACTTCTCTTATTCTGTTGCTGCTGCTGCTGCTGCTGCTGCTGCTGCTGCTGCTGCTGCTGCTGCTGCTTGTCGTCAGACAAAAAGAATTATAAGCCCTGGGACAGGACAGAGAAGGTGAGAAGGTTCAAATAAGGGTTTAAAGCTTTGATGATGAGCAAGAAACACATGGCAAAAAGCTCTCCCCGGACTGTGAGAAAAAATTAAAAGCCTACAACACCTGGTATTCCCAGGCGGTCTCCCATCCAGGTACTAACCAGGCCCAACCCTGCTTAGCTTCCAAGATCAGACGAGATCGGGCGCTTTCAGGGTGGTATGGCCGCAGGTGTGAAAGTTATTTATTTTACTTCTCTTATTCTGTTGCTGCTGCTGCTGCTGCTGCTGCTGCTGCTGCTGCTGCTGCTGCTGCTGCTTGTCGTCAGACAGAAAGAATTATAAGCCCTGGGACAGGACAGAGAAGGTGAGAAGGTTCAAATAAGGGTTTAAAGCTTTGATGATGAGCAAGAAACACATGGCAAAAAGCTCTCCCCGGACTGTGAGAAAAAATTAAAAGCCTACAACACCTGGTATTCCCAGGCGGTCTCCCATCCAGGTACTAACCAGGCCCAACCCTGCTTAGCTTCCAAGATCAGACGAGATCGGGCGCTTTCAGGGAGGTATGGCCGCAGGTGTGAAATTTTTTTATTTTACTTCTCTTATTCTGCTGCTGCTGCTGCTGCTGCTGCTGCTGCTGCTGCTGCTGCTGCTGCTGCTGCTGCTGCTGCTGCTGCTGCTGCTTGTCGTCAGACAAAAAGAATTATAAGCCCTGGGACAGGACAGAGAAGGTGAGAAGGTTCAAATAAGGGTTTAAAGCTTTGATGATGAGCAAGAAACACATGGCAAAAAGCTCTCCCCGGACTGTGAGAAAAAATTAAAAGCCTACAACACCTGGTATTCCCAGGCGGTCCCCCATCCAGGTACTAACCAGGCCCAACCCTGCTTAGCTTCCGAGATCAGACGAGATCGGGCGCTTTCAGGGTGGTATGGCCGCAGGTGTGAAAGTTCTTTATTTTACTTCTCTTATTCTGTTGCTGCTGCTGCTGCTGCTGCTGCTGCTGCTGCTGCTGCTTGTCGTCAGACAGAAAGAATTATAAGCCCTGGGACAGGACAGAGAAGGTGAGAAGGTTCAAATAAGGGTTTAAAGCTTTGATGATGAGCAAGAAACACATGGCAAAAAGCTCTCCCCGGACTGTGAGAAAAAATTAAAAGCCTACAACACCTGGTATTCCCAGGCGGTCTCCCATCCAGGTACTAACCAGGCCCAACCCTGCTTAGCTTCCGAGATCAGGCGCTTTCAGGGTGGTATGGCCGCAGGTGTGAAAGTGTTTTATTTTACTTCTCTTATTCTGTTGCTGCTGCTGCTGCTTGTCATCAGACAGAAATAATTATAAGCCCTGGGACAGGACAGAGAAGGTGAGAAGGTTCAAATAAGGGTTTAAAGCTTTGATGATGAGCAAGAAACACATGGCAAAAAGCTCTCCCCGGACTGTGAGAAAAGAAAAAGCCTACAACACCTGGTATTCCCAGGCGGTCTCCCATCCAGGTACTAACCAGGCCCAACCCTGCTTAGCTTCCGAGATCAGGCGCTTTCAGGGTGGTATGGCCGCAGGTGTGAAAGCTCTTTATTTTACTTCTCTTATTCTGCTGCTGCTGCTGCTGCTGCTGCTGCTGCTGCTGCTGCTGCTGCTGCTGCTGCTGCTGCTGCTGCTGCTGCTGCTGCTGCTGCTGCTGCTGCTGCTGCTGCTGCTGCTGCTGCTGCTGCTGCTGCTGCTTGTCGTCAGACAGAAAGAATTATAAGCCCTGGGACAGGACAGAGAAGGTGAGAAGGTTCAAATAAGGGTTTAAAGCTTTGATGATGAGCAAGAAACACATGGCAAAAAGCTCTCCCCGGACTGTGAGAAAAAATTAAAAGCCTACAACACCTGGTATTCCCAGGCGGTCTCCCATCCAGGTACTAACCAGGCCCAACCCTGCTTAGCTTCCGAGATCAGACGAGATCGGGCGCTTTCAGGGTTGTATGGCCGCAGTTGTGAAAGTTTTTTATTTTACTTCTCTTATTCTGTTGCTGCTGCTGCTGCTGCTGCTGCTGCTGCTGCTGCTGCTGCTGCTTGTCGTCAGACAAAAAGAATTATAAGCCCTGGGACAGGACAGAGAAGGTGAGAAGGTTCAAATAAGGGTTTAAAGCTTTGCTGATGAGCAAGAAACACATGGCAAAAAGCTCTCCCCGGACTGTGAGAAAAAATTAAAAGCCTACAACACCTGGTATTCCCAGGCGGTCTCCCATCCAGGTACTAACCAGGCCCAACCCTGCTTAGCTTCCGAGATCAGACGCTTTCAGGGTGGTACGGCCGCAGGTGTGAAAGTGTTTTATTTTACTTCTCTTATTCTGTTGCTGCTGCTGCTGCTGCTGCTGCTGCTGCTGCTGCTGCTGCTGCTGCTGCTGCTGCTGCTGCTGCTGCTGCTGCTGCTGCTGCTGCTGCTGCTGCTGCTGCTGCTTGTCATCAGACAAAAAGAATTATAAGCCCTGGGACAGGACAGAGAAGGTGAGAAGGTTCAAATAAGGGTTTAAAGCTTTGATGATGAGCAAGAAACACATGGCAAAAAGCTCTCCCCGGACTGTGAGAAAAAATTAAAAGCCTACAACACCTGGTATTCCCAGGCGGTCTCCCATCCAGGTACTAACCAGGCCCAACCCTGCTTAGCTTCCGAGATCAGACGAGATCGGGCGCTTTCAGGGTGGCATGGCCGCAGGTGTGAAAGTTTTTTATTTTACTTCTCTTATTCTGCTGCTGCTGCTGCTGCTGCTGCTGCTGCTGCTGCTGCTGCTGCTGCTGCTGCTGCTTGTCGTCAGACAGAAAGAATTATAAGCCCTGGGACAGGACAGAGAAGGTGAGAAGGTTCAAATAAGGGTTTAAAGCTTTGATGATGAGCAAGAAACACATGGCAAAAAGCTCTCCCCGGACTGTGAGAAAAGAAAAAGCCTACAACACCTGGTATTCCCAGGCGGTCTCCCATCCAGGTACTAACCAGGCCCAACCCTGCTTAGCTTCCGAGATCAGACGAGATCGGGCGCTTTCAGGGTGGTATGGCCGCAGGTGTGAAAGTTTTTTATTTTACTTCTCTTATTCTGTTGCTGTTGCTGCTGCTGCTGCTGCTGCTGCTGCTGCTGCTGCTGCTGCTGCTGCTGCTGCTGCTGCTGCTGCTGCTGCTGCTGCTGCTTGTCGTCAGACAAAAAGAATTATAAGCCCTGGGACAGGACAGAGAAGGTGAGAAGGTTCAAATAAGGGTTTAAAGCTTTGATGATGAGCAAGAAACACATGGCAAAAAGCTCTCCACGGACTGTGAGAAAAAATTAAAAGCCTACAACACCTGGTATTCCCAGGCGGTCCCCCATCCAGGTACTAACCAGGCCCAACCCTGCTTAGCTTCCGAGATCAGACGAGATCGGGCGCTTTCAGGGTGGTATGGCCGCAGGTGTGAAAGTTCTTTATTTTACTTCTCTTATTCTGTTGCTGCTGCTGCTGCTGCTGCTGCTGCTGCTGCTGCTTGTCGTCAGACAGAAAGAATTATAAGCCCTGGGACAGGACAGAGAAGGTGAGAAGGTTCAAATAAGGGTTTAAAGCTTTGATGATGAGCAAGAAACACATGGCAAAAAGCTCTCCCCGGACTGTGAGAAAAAATTAAAAGCCTACAACACCTGGTATTCCCAGGCGGTCTCCCATCCAGGTACTAACCAGGCCCAACCCTGCTTAGCTTCCGAGATCAGGCGCTTTCAGGGTGGTATGGCCGCAGGTGTGAAAGTGTTTTATTTTACTTCTCTTATTCTGTTGCTGCTGCTGCTGCTTGTCATCAGACAGAAATAATTATAAGCCCTGGGACAGGACAGAGAAGGTGAGAAGGTTCAAATAAGGGTTTAAAGCTTTGATGATGAGCAAGAAACACATGGCAAAAAGCTCTCCCCGGACTGTGAGAAAAGAAAAAGCCTACAACACCTGGTATTCCCAGGCGGTCTCCCATCCAGGTACTAACCAGGCCCAACCCTGCTTAGCTTCCGAGATCAGGCGCTTTCAGGGTGGTATGGCCGCAGGTGTGAAAGCTCTTTATTTTACTTCTCTTATTCTGCTGCTGCTGCTGCTGCTGCTGCTGCTGCTGCTGCTGCTGCTGCTGCTGCTGCTGCTGCTGCTGCTGCTGCTGCTGCTGCTGCTGCTGCTGCTGCTGCTGCTGCTGCTGCTGCTGCTGCTGCTGCTGCTGCTGCTGCTGCTGCTGCTGCTGCTGCTTGTCGTCAGACAGAAAGAATTATAAGCCCTGGGACAGGACAGAGAAGGTGAGAAGGTTCAAATAAGGGTTTAAAGCTTTGATGATGAGCAAGAAACACATGGCAAAAAGCTCTCCCCGGACTGTGAGAAAAAATTAAAAGCCTACAACACCTGGTATTCCCAGGCGGTCTCCCATCCAGGTACTAACCAGGCCCAACCCTGCTTAGCTTCCGAGATCAGACGAGATCGGGCGCTTTCAGGGTTGTATGGCCGCAGTTGTGAAAGTTTTTTATTTTACTTCTCTTATTCTGTTGCTGCTGCTGCTGCTGCTGCTGCTGCTGCTGCTGCTGCTTGTCGTCAGACAAAAAGAATTATAAGCCCTGGGACAGGACAGAGAAGGTGAGAAGGTTCAAATAAGGGTTTAAAGCTTTGCTGATGAGCAAGAAACACATGGCAAAAAGCTCTCCCCGGACTGTGAGAAAAAATTAAAAGCCTACAACACCTGGTATTCCCAGGCGGTCTCCCATCCAGGTACTAACCAGGCCCAACCCTGCTTAGCTTCCGAGATCAGACGCTTTCAGGGTGGTACGGCCGCAGGTGTGAAAGTGTTTTATTTTACTTCTCTTATTCTGTTGCTGCTGCTGCTGCTGCTGCTGCTGCTGCTGCTGCTGCTGCTGCTGCTGCTGCTGCTGCTGCTGCTGCTGCTGCTGCTGCTGCTGCTGCTGCTGCTGCTGCTGCTGCTGCTGCTTGTCATCAGACAAAAAGAATTATAAGCCCTGGGACAGGACAGAGAAGGTGAGAAGGTTCAAATAAGGGTTTAAAGCTTTGATGATGAGCAAGAAACACATGGCAAAAAGCTCTCCCCGGACTGTGAGAAAAAATTAAAAGCCTACAACACCTGGTATTCCCAGGCGGTCTCCCATCCAGGTACTAACCAGGCCCAACCCTGCTTAGCTTCCGAGATCAGACGAGATCGGGCGCTTTCAGGGTGGCATGGCCGCAGGTGTGAAAGTTTTTTATTTTACTTCTCTTATTCTGCTGCTGCTGCTGCTGCTGCTGCTGCTGCTGCTGCTGCTGCTGCTTGTCGTCAGACAGAAAGAATTATAAGCCCTGGGACAGGACAGAGAAGGTGAGAAGGTTCAAATAAGGGTTTAAAGCTTTGATGATGAGCAAGAAACACATGGCAAAAAGCTCTCCCCGGACTGTGAGAAAAGAAAAAGCCTACAACACCTGGTATTCCCAGGCGGTCTCCCATCCAGGTACTAACCAGGCCCAACCCTGCTTAGCTTCCGAGATCAGACGAGATCGGGCGCTTTCAGGGTGGTATGGCCGCAGGTGTGAAAGTTTTTTATTTTACTTCTCTTATTCTGTTGCTGTTGCTGCTGCTGCTGCTGCTGCTGCTGCTGCTGCTGCTGCTGCTGCTGCTGCTGCTGCTGCTGCTGCTGCTGCTTGTCGTCAGACAAAAAGAATTATAAGCCCTGGGACAGGACAGAGAAGGTGAGAAGGTTCAAATAAGGGTTTAAAGCTTTGATGATGAGCAAGAAACACATGGCAAAAAGCTCTCCACGGACTGTGAGAAAAAATTAAAAGCCTACAACACCTGGTATTCCCAGGCGGTCCCCCATCCAGGTACTAACCAGGCCCAACCCTGCTTAGCTTCCGAGATCAGACGAGATCGGGCGCTTTCAGGGTGGTATGGCCGCAGGTGTGAAAGTTCTTTATTTTACTTCTCTTATTCTGTTGCTGCTGCTGCTGCTGCTGCTGCTGCTGCTGCTTGTCGTCAGACAGAAAGAATTATAAGCCCTGGGACAGGACAGAGAAGGTGAGAAGGTTCAAATAAGGGTTTAAAGCTTTGATGATGAGCAAGAAACACATGGCAAAAAGCTCTCCCCGGACTGTGAGAAAAAATTAAAAGCCTACAACACCTGGTATTCCCAGGCGGTCTCCCATCCAGGTACTAACCAGGCCCAACCCTGCTTAGCTTCCGAGATCAGGCGCTTTCAGGGTGGTATGGCCGCAGGTGTGAAAGTGTTTTATTTTACTTCTCTTATTCTGTTGCTGCTGCTGCTGCTTGTCATCAGACAGAAATAATTATAAGCCCTGGGACAGGACAGAGAAGGTGAGAAGGTTCAAATAAGGGTTTAAAGCTTTGATGATGAGCAAGAAACACATGGCAAAAAGCTCTCCCCGGACTGTGAGAAAAGAAAAAGCCTACAACACCTGGTATTCCCAGGCGGTCTCCCATCCAGGTACTAACCAGGCCCAACCCTGCTTAGCTTCCGAGATCAGGCGCTTTCAGGGTGGTATGGCCGCAGGTGTGAAAGCTCTTTATTTTACTTCTCTTATTCTGCTGCTGCTGCTGCTGCTGCTGCTGCTGCTGCTGCTGCTGCTGCTGCTGCTGCTGCTGCTGCTGCTGCTGCTGCTGCTGCTGCTGCTGCTGCTGCTGCTGCTGCTGCTGCTGCTGCTGCTGCTGCTGCTGCTGCTGCTGCTGCTGCTTGTCGTCAGACAGAAAGAATTATAAGCCCTGGGACAGGACAGAGAAGGTGAGAAGGTTCAAATAAGGGTTTAAAGCTTTGATGGTGAGCAAGAAACACATGGCAAAAAGCTCTCCCCGGACTGTGAGAAAAAATTAAAAGCCTACAACACCTGGTATTCCCAGGCGGTCTCCCATCCAGGTACTAACCAGGCCCAACCCTGCTTAGCTTCCGAGATCAGACGAGATCGGGCGCTTTCAGGGTTGTATGGCCGCAGGTGTGAAAGTTTTTTATTTTACTTCTCTTATTCTGTTGCTGCTGCTGCTGCTGCTGCTGCTGCTGCTGCTGCTGCTGCTGCTGCTGCTGCTGCTGCTTGTCGTCAGACAAAAAGAATTATAAGCCCTGGGACAGGACAGAGAAGGTGAGAAGGTTCAAATAAGGGTTTAAAGCTTTGCTGATGAGCAAGAAACACATGGCAAAAAGCTCTCCCCGGACTGTGAGAAAAAATTAAAAGCCTACAACACCTGGTATTCCCAGGCGGTCTCCCATCCAGGTACTAACCAGGCCCAACCCTGCTTAGCTTCCGAGATCAGACGAGATCGGGCGCTTTCAGGGTGGTATGGCCGCAGGTGTGAAAGTTTTTTATTTTACTTCTCTTATTCTGCTGCTGCTGCTGCTGCTGCTGCTGCTGCTGCTGCTGCTGCTGCTGCTGCTGCTGCTTGTCGTCAGACAGAAAGAATTATAAGCCCTGGGACAGGACAGAGAAGGTGAGAAGGTTCAAATAAGGGTTTAAAGCTTTGATGATGAGCAAGAAACACATGGCAAAAAGCTCTCCCCGGACTGTGAGAAAAGAAAAAGCCTACAACACCTGGTATTCCCAGGCGGTCTCCCATCCAGGTACTAACCAGGCCCAACCCTGCTTAGCTTCCGAGATCAGACGAGATCGGGCACTTTCAGGGTGGTATGGCCGCAGGTGTGAAAGTTTTTTATTTTACTTCTCTTATTCTGTTGCTGTTGCTGCTGCTGCTGCTGCTGCTGCTGCTGCTGCTGCTGCTTGTCGTCAGACAGAAAGAATTATAAGCCCTGGGACAGGACAGAGAAGGTGAGAAGGTTCAAATAAGGGTTTAAAGCTTTGATGATGAGCAAGAAACACATGGCAAAAAGCTCTCCCCGGACTGTGAGAAAAAATTAAAAGCCTACAACACCTGGTATTCCCAGGCGGTCTCCCATCCAGGTACTAACCAGGCCCAACCCTGCTTAGCTTCCAAGATCAGAGGAGATCAGGCGCTTTCAGGGTGGTATGGCCGCAGGTGTGAAAGTTTTTTATTTTACTTCTCTTATTCTGTTGCTGCTGCTGCTGCTGCTGCTGCTGCTGCTGCTGCTGCTGCTGCTGCTGCTGCTGCTGCTGCTGCTGCTGCTGCTGCTTGTCGTCAGACAAAAAGAATTATAAGCCCTGGGACAGGACAGAGAAGGTGAGAAGGTTCAAATAAGGGTTTAAAGCTTTGATGATGAGCAAGAAACACATGGCAAAAAGCTCTCCCCGGACTGTGAGAAAAAATTAAAAGCCTACAACACCTGGTATTCCCAGGCAGTCTCCCATCCAGGTACTAACCAGGCCCAACCCTGCTTAGCTTCCGAGATCGGACGAGATCGGGCGCTTTCAGGGTGGTATGGCCGCAGGTGTGAAAGTTCTTTATTTTACTTCTCTTATTCTGTTGCTGCTGCTGCTGCTGCTGCTGCTGCTGCTGCTGCTGCTGCTGCTGCTGCTTGTCGTCAGACAGAAAGAATTATAAGCCCTGGGACAGGACAGAGAAGGTGAGAAGGTTCAAATAAGGGTTTAAAGCTTTGATGATGAGCAAGAAACACATGGCAAAAAGCTCTCCCCGGACTGTGAGAAAAAATTAAAAGCCTACAACACCTGGTATTCCCAGGCGGTCTCCCATCCAGGTACTAACCAGGCCCAACCCTGCTTAGCTTCCAAGATCAGACGAGATCGGGCGCTTTCAGGGTGGTATGGCCGCAGGTGTGAAAGTGTTTTATTTTACTTCTCTTATTCTGTTGCTGCTGCTGCTGCTGCTGCTGCTGCTGCTGCTGCTGCTGCTGCTGCTGCTGCTGCTGCTGCTGCTGCTGCTTGTCGTCAGACAAAAAGAATTATAAGCCCTGGGACAGGACAGAGAAGGTGAGAAGGTTCAAATAAGGGTTTAAAGCTTTGATGATGAGCAAGAAACACATGGCAAAAAGCTCTCCCCGGACTGTGAGAAAAAATTAAAAGCCTACAACACCTGGTATTCCCAGGCGGTCTCCCATCCAGGTACTAACCAGGCCCAACCCTGCTTAGCTTCCGAGATCAGACGAGATCGGGCGCTTTCAGGGTGGTATGGCCGCAGGTGTGAAAGTTCTTTATTTTACTTCTCTTATTCTGTTGCTGCTGCTGCTGCTGCTGCTGCTGCTGCTGCTGCTGCTGCTGCTGCTGCTGCTTGTCGTCAGACAGAAAGAATTATAAGCCCTGGGACAGGACAGAGAAGGTGAGAAGGTTCAAATAAGGGTTTAAAGCTTTGATGATGAGCAAGAAACACATGGCAAAAAGCTCTCCCCGGACTGTGAGAAAAAATTAAAAGCCTACAACACCTGGTATTCCCAGGCGGTCTCCCATCCAGGTACTAGCCAGGCCCAACCCTGCTTAGCTTCCAAGATCAGACGAGATCGGGCGCTTTCAGGGTGGTATGGCCGCAGGTGTGAAAGTTTTTTATTTTACTTCTCTTATTCTGTTGCTGCTGCTGCTGCTGCTGCTGCTGCTGCTGCTGCTGCTGCTGCTGCTGCTGCTGCTGCTGCTTGTCGTCAGACAAAAAGAATTATAAGCCCTGGGACAGGACAGAGAAGGTGAGAAGGTTCAAATAAGGGTTTAAAGCTTTGATGATGAGCAAGAAACACATGGCAAAAAGCTCTCCCCGGACTGTGAGAAAAAATTAAAAGCCTACAACACCTGGTATTCCCAGGCGGTCTCCCATCCAGGTACTAACCAGGCCCAACCCTGCTTAGCTTCCGAGATCAGACGAGATCGGGCGCTTTCAGGGTGGTATGGCCGCAGGTGTGAAAGTACTTTATTTTACTTCTCTTATTCTGTTACTGCTGCTGCTGCTGCTGCTGCTGCTGCTGCTGCTGCTGCTGCTGCTGCTGCTTGTCGTCAGACAGAAAGAATTATAAGCCCTGGGACAGGACAGAGAAGGTGAGAAGGTTCAAATAAGGGTTTAAAGCTTTGATGATGAGCAAGAAACACATGGCAAAAAGCTCTCCCCGGACTGTGAGAAAAAATTAAAAGCCTACAACACCTGGTATTCCCAGGCGGTCTCCCATCCAGGTACTAACCAGGCCCAACCCTGCTTAGCTTCCAAGATCAGACGAGATCAGGCGCTTTCAGGGTGGTATGGCCGCAGGTGTGAAAGTTTTTTATTTTACTTCTCTTATTCTGTTGCTGCTGCTGCTGCTGCTGCTGCTGCTGCTGCTGCTGCTGCTGCTGCTGCTGCTGCTTGTCGTCAGACAAAAAGAATTATAAGCCCTGGGACAGGACAGAGAAGGTGAGAAGGTTCAAATAAGGGTTTAAAGCTTTGATGATGAGCAAGAAACACATGGCAAAAAGCTCTCCCCGGACTGTGAGAAAAAATTAAAAGCCTACAACACCTGGTATTCCCAGGCGGTCTCCCATCCAGGTACTAACCAGGCCCAACCCTGCTTAGCTTCCGAGATCAGACGAGATCGGGCGCTTTCAGGGTGGTATGGCCGCAGGTGTGAAAGTTATTTATTTTACTTCTCTTATTCTGTTGCTGCTGCTGCTGCTGCTGCTGCTGCTGCTGCTGCTGCTGCTGCTGCTTGTCGTCAGACAGAAAGAATTATAAGCCCTGGGACAGGACAGAGAAGGTGAGAAGGTTCAAATAAGGGTTTAAAGCTTTGATGATGAGCAAGAAACACATGGCAAAAAGCTCTCCCCGGACTGTGAGAAAAAATTAAAAGCCTACAACACCTGGTATTCCCAGGCGGTCTCCCATCCAGGTACTAACCAGGCCCAACCCTGCTTAGCTTCCGAGATCAGGCGCTTTCAGGGTGGTATGGCCGCAGGTGTGAAAGTGTTTTATTTTACTTCTCTTATTCTGTTGCTGCTGCTGCTGCTTGTCATCAGACAGAAATAATTATAAGCCCTGGGACAGGACAGAGAAGGTGAGAAGGTTCAAATAAGGGTTTAAAGCTTTGATGATGAGCAAGAAACACATGGCAAAAAGCTCTCCCCGGACTGTGAGAAAAGAAAAAGCCTACAACACCTGGTATTCCCAGGCGGTCTCCCATCCAGGTACTAACCAGGCCCAACCCTGCTTAGCTTCCGAGATCAGGCGCTTTCAGGGTGGTATGGCCGCAGGTGTGAAAGCTCTTTATTTTACTTCTCTTATTCTGCTGCTGCTGCTGCTGCTGCTGCTGCTGCTGCTGCTGCTGCTGCTGCTGCTGCTGCTGCTGCTGCTGCTGCTGCTGCTGCTGCTGCTGCTGCTGCTGCTGCTGCTGCTGCTGCTGCTGCTGCTGCTGCTGCTTGTCGTCAGACAGAAAGAATTATAAGCCCTGGGACAGGACAGAGAAGGTGAGAAGGTTCAAATAAGGGTTTAAAGCTTTGATGATGAGCAAGAAACACATGGCAAAAAGCTCTCCCCGGACTGTGAGAAAAAATTAAAAGCCTACAACACCTGGTATTCCCAGGCGGTCTCCCATCCAGGTACTAACCAGGCCCAACCCTGCTTAGCTTCCAAGATCAGACGAGATCGGGCGCTTTCAGGGTTGTATGGCCGCAGGTGTGAAAGTTTTTTATTTTACTTCTCTTATTCTGTTGCTGCTGCTGCTGCTGCTGCTGCTGCTGCTGCTGCTGCTGCTGCTGCTGCTGCTGCTGCTTGTCGTCAGACAAAAAGAATTATAAGCCCTGGGACAGGACAGAGAAGGTGAGAAGGTTCAAATAAGGGTTTAAAGCTTTGATGATGAGCAAGAAACACATGGCAAAAAGCTCTCCCCGGACTGTGAGAAAAGAAAAAGCCTACAACACCTGGTATTCCCAGGCGGTCTCCCATCCAGGTACTAACCAGGCCCAAACCTGCTTAGCTTCCGAGATCAGACGAGATCGGGCGCTTTCAGGGTGGTATGGCCGCAGGTGTGAAAGTTTTTTATTTTACTTCTCTTATTCTGTTGCTGTTGCTGCTGCTGCTGCTGCTGCTGCTGCTGCTGCTGCTGCTGCTTGTCGTCAGACAGAAAGAATTATAAGCCCTGGGACAGGACAGAGAAGGTGAGAAGGTTCAAATAAGGGTTTAAAGCTTTGATGATGAGCAAGAAACACATGGCAAAAAGCTCTCCCCGGACTGTGAGAAAAAATTAAAAGCCTACAACACCTGGTATTCCCAGGCGGTCTCCCATCCAGGTACTAACCAGGCCCAACCCTGCTTAGCTTCCAAGATCAGACGAGATCAGGCGCTTTCAGGGTGGTATGGCCGCAGGTGTGAAAGTTTTTTATTTTACTTCTCTTATTCTGTTGCTGCTGCTGCTGCTGCTGCTGCTGCTGCTGCTGCTGCTGCTGCTGCTGCTGCTGCTGCTGCTGCTTGTCGTCAGACAGAAAGAATTATAAGCCCTGGGACAGGACAGAGAAGGTGAGAAGGTTCAAATAAGGGTTTAAAGCTTTGATGATGAGCAAGAAACACATGGCAAAAAGCTCTCCCCGGACTGTGAGAAAAGAAAAAGCCTACAACACCTGGTATTCCCAGGCGGTCTCCCATCCAGGTACTAACCAGGCCCAACCCTGCTTAGCTTCCGAGATCGGACGAGATCGGGCGCTTTCAGGGTGGTATGGCCGCAGGTGTGAAAGTTCTTTATTTTACTTCTTTTATTCTGTTGCTGCTGCTGCTGCTGCTGCTGCTGCTGCTGCTGCTGCTGCTGCTGCTGCTGCTTGTCGTCAGACAGAAAGAATTATAAGTCCTGGGACAGGACAGAGAAGGTGAGAAGGTTCAAATAAGGGTTTAAAGCTTTGATGATGAGCAAGAAACACATGGCAAAAAGCTCTCCCCGGACTGTGAGAAAAAATTAAAAGCCTACAACACCTGGTATTCCCAGGCGGTCTCCCATCCAGGTACTAACCAGGCCCAACCCTGCTTAGCTTCCGAGATCAGGCGCTTTCAGGGTGGTATGGCCGCAGGTGTGAAAGTTCTTTATTTTACTTCTCTTATTCTGTTGCTGCTGCTGCTGCTGCTGCTGCTGCTGCTGCTGCTGCTGCTGCTGCTGCTGCTGCTGCTGCTGCTGCTGCTGCTGCTGCTGCTGCTGCTGCTTGTCGTCAGACAGAAAGAATTATAAGCCCTGGGACAGGACAGAGAAGGTGAGAAGGTTCAAATAAGGGTTTAAAGCTTTGATGATGAGCAAGAAACACATGGCAAAAAGCTCTCCCCGGACTGTGAGAAAAAATTAAAAGCCTACAACACCTGGTATTCCCAGGCGGTCTCCCATCCAGGTACTAACCAGGCCCAACCCTGCTTAGCTTCCAAGATCAGACGAGATCGGGCGCTTTCAGGGTGGTATGCCCGCAGGTGTGAAAGTTCTTTATTTTACTTCTCTTATTCTGTTGCTGCTGCTGCTGCTGCTGCTGCTGCTGCTGCTGCTGCTGCTTGTCGTCAGACAGAAAGAATTATAAGCCCTGGGACAGGACAGAGAAGGTGAGAAGGTTCAAATAAGGGTTTAAAGCTTTGATGATGAGCAAGAAACACATGGCAAAAAGCTCTCCCCGGACTGTGAGAAAAAATTAAAAGCCTACAACACCTGGTATTCCCAGGCGGTCTCCCATCCAGGTACTAACCAGGCCCAACCCTGCTTAGCTTCCAAGATCAGACGAGATCGGGCGCTTTCAGGGTGGTATGGCCGCAGGTGTGAAAGTTTTTTATTTTACTTCTCTTATTCTGCTGCTGCTGCTGCTGCTGCTGCTGCTGCTGCTGCTGCTGCTGCTGCTGCTGCTGCTGCTGCTGCTGCTTGTCGTCAGACAAAAAGAATTATAAGCCCTGGGACAGGACAGAGAAGGTGAGAAGGTTCAAATAAGGGTTTAAAGCTTTGATGATGAGCAAGAAACACATGGCAAAAAGCTCTCCCCGGACTGTGAGAAAAAATTAAAAGCCTACAACACCTGGTATTCCCAGGCGGTCTCCCATCCAGGTACTAACCAGGCCCAACCCTGCTTAGCTTCCGAGATCAGACGAGATCGGGCGCTTTCAGGGTTGTATGGCCGCAGGTGTGAAAGTTTTTTATTTTACTTCTCTTATTCTGTTGCTGCTGCTGCTGCTGCTGCTGCTGCTGCTGCTGCTGCTGCTGCTGCTGCTGCTGCTGCTGCTGCTGCTGCTTGTCGTCAGACAAAAAGAATTATAAGCCCTGGGACAGGACAGAGAAGGTGAGAAGGTTCAAATAAGGGTTTAAAGCTTTGCTGATGAGCAAGAAACACATGGCAAAAAGCTCTCCCCGGACTGTGAGAAAAAATTAAAAGCCTACAACACCTGGTATTCCCAGGCGGTCTCCCATCCAGGTACTAACCAGGCCCAACCCTGCTTAGCTTCCGAGATCAGACGAGATCGGGCGCTTTCAGGGTGGTATGGCCGCAGGTGTGAAAGTTTTTTATTTTACTTCTCTTATTCTGCTGCTGCTGCTGCTGCTGCTGCTGCTGCTGCTGCTGCTGCTGCTGCTGCTGCTGCTGCTGCTTGTCGTCAGACAGAAAGAATTATAAGCCCTGGGACAGGACAGAGAAGGTGAGAAGGTTCAAATAAGGGTTTAAAGCTTTGATGATGAGCAAGAAACACATGGCAAAAAGCTCTCCCCGGACTGTGAGAAAAGAAAAAGCCTACAACACCTGGTATTCCCAGGCGGTCTCCCATCCAGGTACTAACCAGGCCCAACCCTGCTTAGCTTCCGAGATCAGACGAGATCGGGCGCTTTCAGGGTGGTATGGCCGCAGGTGTGAAAGTTTTTTATTTTACTTCTCTTATTCTGTTGCTGCTGCTGCTGCTGCTGCTGCTGCTGCTGCTGCTGCTGCTTGTCGTCAGACAGAAAGAATTATAAGCCCTGGGACAGGACAGAGAAGGTGAGAAGGTTCAAATAAGGGTTTAAAGCTTTGATGATGAGCAAGAAACACATGGCAAAAAGCTCTCCCCGGACTGTGAGAAAAAATTAAAAGCCTACAACACCTGGTATTCCCAGGCGGTCTCCCATCCAGGTACTAACCAGGCCCAACCCTGCTTAGCTTCCAAGATCAGACGAGATCAGGCGCTTTCAGGGTGGTATGGCCGCAGGTGTGAAAGTTTTTTATTTTACTTCTCTTATTCTGTTGCTGCTGCTGCTGCTGCTGCTGCTGCTGCTGCTGCTGCTGCTGCTGCTGCTGCTGCTGCTGCTGCTGCTGCTGCTGCTTGTCGTCAGACAGAAAGAATTATAAGCCCTGGGACAGGACAGAGAAGGTGAGAAGGTTCAAATAAGGGTTTAAAGCTTTGATGATGAGCAAGAAACACATGGCAAAAAGCTCTCCCCGGACTGTGAGAAAAGAAAAAGCCTACAACACCTGGTATTCCCAGGCGGTCTCCCATCCAGGTACTAACCAGGCCCAACCCTGCTTAGCTTCCGAGATCGGACGAGATCGGGCGCTTTCAGGGTGGTATGGCCGCAGGTGTGAAAGTTCTTTATTTTACTTCTTTTATTCTGTTGCTGCTGCTGCTGCTGCTGCTGCTGCTGCTGCTGCTGCTGCTGCTGCTGCTTGTCGTCAGACAGAAAGAATTATAAGTCCTGGGACAGGACAGAGAAGGTGAGAAGGTTCAAATAAGGGTTTAAAGCTTTGATGATGAGCAAGAAACACATGGCAAAAAGCTCTCCCCGGACTGTGAGAAAAAATTAAAAGCCTACAACACCTGGTATTCCCAGGCGGTCTCCCATCCAGGTACTAACCAGGCCCAACCCTGCTTAGCTTCCAAGATCAGGCGCTTTCAGGGTGGTATGGCCGCAGGTGTGAAAGTTCTTTATTTTACTTCTCTTATTCTGTTGCTGCTGCTGCTGCTGCTGCTGCTGCTGCTGCTGCTGCTGCTGCTGCTGCTGCTGCTGCTGCTGCTGCTGCTGCTGCTGCTGCTGCTTGTCGTCAGACAGAAAGAATTATAAGCCCTGGGACAGGACAGAGAAGGTGAGAAGGTTCAAATAAGGGTTTAAAGCTTTGATGATGAGCAAGAAACACATGGCAAAAAGCTCTCCCCGGACTGTGAGAAAAAATTAAAAGCCTACAACACCTGGTATTCCCAGGCGGTCTCCCATCCAGGTACTAACCAGGCCCAACCCTGCTTAGCTTCCAAGATCAGACGAGATCGGGCGCTTTCAGGGTGGTATGCCCGCAGGTGTGAAAGTTCTTTATTTTACTTCTCTTATTCTGTTGCTGCTGCTGCTGCTGCTGCTGCTGCTGCTGCTGCTGCTGCTTGTCGTCAGACAGAAAGAATTATAAGCCCTGGGACAGGACAGAGAAGGTGAGAAGGTTCAAATAAGGGTTTAAAGCTTTGATGATGAGCAAGAAACACATGGCAAAAAGCTCTCCCCGGACTGTGAGAAAAAATTAAAAGCCTACAACACCTGGTATTCCCAGGCGGTCTCCCATCCAGGTACTAACCAGGCCCAACCCTGCTTAGCTTCCAAGATCAGACGAGATCGGGCGCTTTCAGGGTGGTATGGCCGCAGGTGTGAAAGTTTTTTATTTTACTTCTCTTATTCTGCTGCTGCTGCTGCTGCTGCTGCTGCTGCTGCTGCTGCTGCTGCTGCTGCTGCTGCTGCTGCTGCTTGTCGTCAGACAAAAAGAATTATAAGCCCTGGGACAGGACAGAGAAGGTGAGAAGGTTCAAATAAGGGTTTAAAGCTTTGATGATGAGCAAGAAACACATGGCAAAAAGCTCTCCCCGGACTGTGAGAAAAAATTAAAACCCTACAACACCTGGTATTCCCAGGCGGTCTCCCATCCAGGTACTAACCAGGCCCAACCCTGCTTAGCTTCCGAGATCAGACGAGATCGGGCGCTTTCAGGGTGGTATGGCCGCAGGTGTGAAAGTTCTTTATTTTACTTCTCTTATTCTGTTGCTGCTGCTGCTGCTGCTGCTGCTGCTGCTGCTGCTGCTGCTGCTGCTGCTGCTGCTGCTGCTGCTGCTGCTGCTGCTGCTTGTCGTCAGACAGAAAGAATTATAAGCCCTGGGACAGGACAGAGAAGGTGAGAAGGTTCAAATAAGGGTTTAAAGCTTTGATGATGAGCAAGAAACACATGGCAAAAAGCTCTCCCCGGACTGTGAGAAAAAATTAAAAGCCTACAACACCTGGTATTCCCAGGCGGTCTCCCATCCAGGTACTAGCCAGGCCCAACCCTGCTTAGCTTCCAAGATCAGACGAGATCGGGCGCTTTCAGGGTGGTATGGCCGCAGGTGTGAAAGTTTTTTATTTTACTTCTCTTATTCTGTTGCTGCTGCTGCTGCTGCTGCTGCTGCTGCTGCTGCTGCTGCTGCTGCTGCTGCTGCTGCTGCTTGTCGTCAGACAAAAAGAATTATAAGCCCTGGGACAGGACAGAGAAGGTGAGAAGGTTCAAATAAGGGTTTAAAGCTTTGATGATGAGCAAGAAACACATGGCAAAAAGCTCTCCCCGGACTGTGAGAAAAAATTAAAAGCCTACAACACCTGGTATTCCCAGGCGGTCTCCCATCCAGGTACTAACCAGGCCCAACCCTGCTTAGTTTCCGAGATCAGACGAGATCGGGCGCTTTCAGGGTGGTATGGCCGCAGGTGTGAAAGTTCTTTATTTTACTTCTCTTATTCTGTTGCTGCTGCTGCTGCTGCTGCTGCTGCTGCTGCTGCTGCTGCTGCTGCTGCTGCTGCTGCTGCTGCTTGTCGTCAGACAGAAAGAATTATAAGCCCTGGGACAGGACAGAGAAGGTGAGAAGGTTCAAATAAGGGTTTAAAGCTTTGATGATGAGCAAGAAACACATGGCAAAAAGCTCTCCCCGGACTGTGAGAAAAAATTAAAAGCCTACAACACCTGGTATTCCCAGGCGGTCTCCCATCCAGGTACTAACCAGGCCCAACCCTGCTTAGCTTCCAAGATCAGACGAGATCGGGCGCTTTCAGGGTGGTATGGCCGCAGGTGTGAAAGTTATTTATTTTACTTCTCTTATTCTGTTGCTGCTGCTGCTGCTGCTGCTGCTGCTGCTGCTGCTGCTGCTGCTGCTGCTTGTCGTCAGACAGAAAGAATTATAAGCCCTGGGACAGGACAGAGAAGGTGAGAAGGTTCAAATAAGGGTTTAAAGCTTTGATGATGAGCAAGAAACACATGGCAAAAAGCTCTCCCCGGACTGTGAGAAAAAATTAAAAGCCTACAACACCTGGTATTCCCAGGCGGTCTCCCATCCAGGTACTAACCAGGCCCAACCCTGCTTAGCTTCCAAGATCAGACGAGATCGGGCGCTTTCAGGGAGGTATGGCCGCAGGTGTGAAATTTTTTTATTTTACTTCTCTTATTCTGCTGCTGCTGCTGCTGCTGCTGCTGCTGCTGCTGCTGCTGCTGCTGCTGCTGCTGCTGCTGCTGCTGCTGCTGCTGCTGCTGCTGCTGCTTGTCGTCAGACAAAAAGAATTATAAGCCCTGGGACAGGACAGAGAAGGTGAGAAGGTTCAAATAAGGGTTTAAAGCTTTGATGATGAGCAAGAAACACATGGCAAAAAGCTCTCCCCGGACTGTGAGAAAAAATTAAAAGCCTACAACACCTGGTATTCCCAGGCGGTCCCCCATCCAGGTACTAACCAGGCCCAACCCTGCTTAGCTTCCGAGATCAGACGAGATCGGGCGCTTTCAGGGTGGTATGGCCGCAGGTGTGAAAGTTCTTTATTTTACTTCTCTTATTCTGTTGCTGCTGCTGCTGCTGCTGCTGCTGCTGCTGCTGCTTGTCGTCAGACAGAAAGAATTATAAGCCCTGGGACAGGACAGAGAAGGTGAGAAGGTTCAAATAAGGGTTTAAAGCTTTGATGATGAGCAAGAAACACATGGCAAAAAGCTCTCCCCGGACTGTGAGAAAAAATTAAAAGCCTACAACACCTGGTATTCCCAGGCGGTCTCCCATCCAGGTACTAACCAGGCCCAACCCTGCTTAGCTTCCGAGATCAGGCGCTTTCAGGGTGGTATGGCCGCAGGTGTGAAAGTGTTTTATTTTACTTCTCTTATTCTGTTGCTGCTGCTGCTGCTTGTCATCAGACAGAAATAATTATAAGCCCTGGGACAGGACAGAGAAGGTGAGAAGGTTCAAATAAGGGTTTAAAGCTTTGATGATGAGCAAGAAACACATGGCAAAAAGCTCTCCCCGGACTGTGAGAAAAGAAAAAGCCTACAACACCTGGTATTCCCAGGCGGTCTCCCATCCAGGTACTAACCAGGCCCAACCCTGCTTAGCTTCCGAGATCAGGCGCTTTCAGGGTGGTATGGCCGCAGGTGTGAAAGCTCTTTATTTTACTTCTCTTATTCTGCTGCTGCTGCTGCTGCTGCTGCTGCTGCTGCTGCTGCTGCTGCTGCTGCTGCTGCTGCTGCTGCTGCTGCTGCTGCTGCTGCTGCTGCTGCTGCTGCTGCTGCTGCTGCTGCTGCTGCTGCTGCTGCTGCTTGTCGTCAGACAGAAAGAATTATAAGCCCTGGGACAGGACAGAGAAGGTGAGAAGGTTCAAATAAGGGTTTAAAGCTTTGATGATGAGCAAGAAACACATGGCAAAAAGCTCTCCCCGGACTGTGAGAAAAAATTAAAAGCCTACAACACCTGGTATTCCCAGGCGGTCTCCCATCCAGGTACTAACCAGGCCCAACCCTGCTTAGCTTCCGAGATCAGACGAGATCGGGCGCTTTCAGGGTTGTATGGCCGCAGTTGTGAAAGTTTTTTATTTTACTTCTCTTATTCTGTTGCTGCTGCTGCTGCTGCTGCTGCTGCTGCTGCTGCTGCTTGTCGTCAGACAAAAAGAATTATAAGCCCTGGGACAGGACAGAGAAGGTGAGAAGGTTCAAATAAGGGTTTAAAGCTTTGCTGATGAGCAAGAAACACATGGCAAAAAGCTCTCCCCGGACTGTGAGAAAAAATTAAAAGCCTACAACACCTGGTATTCCCAGGCGGTCTCCTCCCATCCAGGTACTAACCAGGCCCAACCCTGCTTAGCTTCCGAGATCAGACGCTTTCAGGGTGGTACGGCCGCAGGTGTGAAAGTGTTTTATTTTACTTCTCTTATTCTGTTGCTGCTGCTGCTGCTGCTGCTGCTGCTGCTGCTGCTGCTGCTGCTGCTGCTGCTGCTGCTGCTGCTGCTGCTGCTGCTGCTGCTGCTGCTGCTGCTGCTGCTTGTCATCAGACAAAAAGAATTATAAGCCCTGGGACAGGACAGAGAAGGTGAGAAGGTTCAAATAAGGGTTTAAAGCTTTGATGATGAGCAAGAAACACATGGCAAAAAGCTCTCCCCGGACTGTGAGAAAAAATTAAAAGCCTACAACACCTGGTATTCCCAGGCGGTCTCCCATCCAGGTACTAACCAGGCCCAACCCTGCTTAGCTTCCGAGATCAGACGAGATCGGGCGCTTTCAGGGTGGCATGGCCGCAGGTGTGAAAGTTTTTTATTTTACTTCTCTTATTCTGCTGCTGCTGCTGCTGCTGCTGCTGCTGCTGCTGCTGCTGCTGCTGCTGCTGCTTGTCGTCAGACAGAAAGAATTATAAGCCCTGGGACAGGACAGAGAAGGTGAGAAGGTTCAAATAAGGGTTTAAAGCTTTGATGATGAGCAAGAAACACATGGCAAAAAGCTCTCCCCGGACTGTGAGAAAAGAAAAAGCCTACAACACCTGGTATTCCCAGGCGGTCTCCCATCCAGGTACTAACCAGGCCCAACCCTGCTTAGCTTCCGAGATCGGACGAGATCGGGCGCTTTCAGGGTGGTATGGCCGCAGGTGTGAAAGTTCTTTATTTTACTTCTTTTATTCTGTTGCTGCTGCTGCTGCTGCTGCTGCTGCTGCTGCTGCTGCTGCTGCTGCTGCTTGTCGTCAGACAGAAAGAATTATAAGTCCTGGGACAGGACAGAGAAGGTGAGAAGGTTCAAATAAGGGTTTAAAGCTTTGATGATGAGCAAGAAACACATGGCAAAAAGCTCTCCCCGGACTGTGAGAAAAAATTAAAAGCCTACAACACCTGGTATTCCCAGGCGGTCTCCCATCCAGGTACTAACCAGGCCCAACCCTGCTTAGCTTCCGAGATCAGGCGCTTTCAGGGTGGTATGGCCGCAGGTGTGAAAGTTCTTTATTTTACTTCTCTTATTCTGTTGCTGCTGCTGCTGCTGCTGCTGCTGCTGCTGCTGCTGCTGCTGCTGCTGCTGCTGCTGCTGCTGCTGCTGCTGCTGCTGCTGCTGCTGCTGCTGCTTCTTGTCGTCAGACAGAAAGAATTATAAGCCCTGGGACAGGACAGAGAAGGTGAGAAGGTTCAAATAAGGGTTTAAAGCTTTGATGATGAGCAAGAAACACATGGCAAAAAGCTCTCCCCGGACTGTGAGAAAAAATTAAAAGCCTACAACACCTGGTATTCCCAGGCGGTCTCCCATCCAGGTACTAACCAGGCCCAACCCTGCTTAGCTTCCAAGATCAGACGAGATCGGGCGCTTTCAGGGTGGTATGCCCGCAGGTGTGAAAGTTCTTTATTTTACTTCTCTTATTCTGTTGCTGCTGCTGCTGCTGCTGCTGCTGCTGCTGCTGCTGCTGCTGCTTGTCGTCAGACAGAAAGAATTATAAGCCCTGGGACAGGACAGAGAAGGTGAGAAGGTTCAAATAAGGGTTTAAAGCTTTGATGATGAGCAAGAAACACATGGCAAAAAGCTCTCCCCGGACTGTGAGAAAAAATTAAAAGCCTACAACACCTGGTATTCCCAGGCGGTCTCCCATCCAGGTACTAACCAGGCCCAACCCTGCTTAGCTTCCAAGATCAGACGAGATCGGGCGCTTTCAGGGTGGTATGGCCGCAGGTGTGAAAGTTTTTTATTTTACTTCTCTTATTCTGCTGCTGCTGCTGCTGCTGCTGCTGCTGCTGCTGCTGCTGCTGCTGCTGCTGCTGCTGCTGCTTGTCGTCAGACAAAAAGAATTATAAGCCCTGGGACAGGACAGAGAAGGTGAGAAGGTTCAAATAAGGGTTTAAAGCTTTGATGATGAGCAAGAAACACATGGCAAAAAGCTCTCCCCGGACTGTGAGAAAAAATTAAAACCCTACAACACCTGGTATTCCCAGGCGGTCTCCCATCCAGGTACTAACCAGGCCCAACCCTGCTTAGCTTCCGAGATCAGACGAGATCGGGCGCTTTCAGGGTGGTATGGCCGCAGGTGTGAAAGTTCTTTATTTTACTTCTCTTATTCTGTTGCTGCTGCTGCTGCTGCTGCTGCTGCTGCTGCTGCTGCTGCTGCTGCTGCTGCTGCTTGTCGTCAGACAGAAAGAATTATAAGCCCTGGGACAGGACAGAGAAGGTGAGAAGGTTCAAATAAGGGTTTAAAGCTTTGATGATGAGCAAGAAACACATGGCAAAAAGCTCTCCCCGGACTGTGAGAAAAAATTAAAAGCCTACAACACCTGGTATTCCCAGGCGGTCTCCCATCCAGGTACTAGCCAGGCCCAACCCTGCTTAGCTTCCAAGATCAGACGAGATCGGGCGCTTTCAGGGTGGTATGGCCGCAGGTGTGAAAGTTTTTTATTTTACTTCTCTTATTCTGTTGCTGCTGCTGCTGCTGCTGCTGCTGCTGCTGCTGCTGCTGCTGCTGCTGCTGCTGCTGCTGCTGCTTGTCGTCAGACAAAAAGAATTATAAGCCCTGGGACAGGACAGAGAAGGTGAGAAGGTTCAAATAAGGGTTTAAAGCTTTGATGATGAGCAAGAAACACATGGCAAAAAGCTCTCCCCGGACTGTGAGAAAAGAAAAAGCCTACAACACCTGGTATTCCCAGGCGGTCTCCCATCCAGGTACTAACCAGGCCCAACCCTGCTTAGCTTCCGAGATCAGGCGCTTTCAGGGTGGTATGGCCGCAGGTGTGAAAGCTCTTTATTTTACTTCTCTTATTCTGCTGCTGCTGCTGCTGCTGCTGCTGCTGCTGCTGCTGCTGCTGCTGCTGCTGCTGCTGCTGCTGCTGCTGCTGCTGCTGCTGCTGCTGCTGCTGCTGCTGCTGCTGCTGCTGCTGCTGCTGCTGCTGCTGCTGCTGCTGCTGCTTGTCGTCAGACAGAAAGAATTATAAGCCCTGGGACAGGACAGAGAAGGTGAGAAGGTTCAAATAAGGGTTTAAAGCTTTGATGATGAGCAAGAAACACATGGCAAAAAGCTCTCCCCGGACTGTGAGAAAAAATTAAAAGCCTACAACACCTGGTATTCCCAGGCGGTCTCCCATCCAGGTACTAACCAGGCCCAACCCTGCTTAGCTTCCGAGATCAGACGAGATCGGGCGCTTTCAGGGTTGTATGGCCGCAGTTGTGAAAGTTTTTTATTTTACTTCTCTTATTCTGTTGCTGCTGCTGCTGCTGCTGCTGCTGCTGCTGCTGCTGCTGCTGCTGCTGCTGCTGCTGCTGCTGCTTGTCGTCAGACAAAAAGAATTATAAGCCCTGGGACAGGACAGAGAAGGTGAGAAGGTTCAAATAAGGGTTTAAAGCTTTGCTGATGAGCAAGAAACACATGGCAAAAAGCTCTCCCCGGACTGTGAGAAAAAATTAAAAGCCTACAACACCTGGTATTCCCAGGCGGTCTCCCATCCAGGTACTAACCAGGCCCAACCCTGCTTAGCTTCCGAGATCAGACGCTTTCAGGGTGGTACGGCCGCAGGTGTGAAAGTGTTTTATTTTACTTCTCTTATTCTGTTGCTGCTGCTGCTGCTGCTGCTGCTGCTGCTGCTGCTGCTGCTGCTGCTGCTGCTGCTGCTGCTGCTGCTGCTGCTGCTGCTGCTGCTGCTGCTGCTGCTGCTTGTCATCAGACAAAAAGAATTATAAGCCCTGGGACAGGACAGAGAAGGTGAGAAGGTTCAAATAAGGGTTTAAAGCTTTGATGATGAGCAAGAAACACATGGCAAAAAGCTCTCCCCGGACTGTGAGAAAAAATTAAAAGCCTACAACACCTGGTATTCCCAGGCGGTCTCCCATCCAGGTACTAACCAGGCCCAACCCTGCTTAGCTTCCGAGATCAGACGAGATCGGGCGCTTTCAGGGTGGCATGGCCGCAGGTGTGAAAGTTTTTTATTTTACTTCTCTTATTCTGCTGCTGCTGCTGCTGCTGCTGCTGCTGCTGCTGCTGCTGCTGCTGCTGCTGCTGCTGCTGCTGCTTGTCGTCAGACAGAAAGAATTATAAGCCCTGGGACAGGACAGAGAAGGTGAGAAGGTTCAAATAAGGGTTTAAAGCTTTGATGATGAGCAAGAAACACATGGCAAAAAGCTCTCCCCGGACTGTGAGAAAAGAAAAAGCCTACAACACCTGGTATTCCCAGGCGGTCTCCCATCCAGGTACTAACCAGGCCCAACCCTGCTTAGCTTCCGAGATCAGACGAGATCGGGCGCTTTCAGGGTGGTATGGCCGCAGGTGTGAAAGTTTTTTATTTTACTTCTCTTATTCTGTTGCTGTTGCTGCTGCTGCTGCTGCTGCTGCTGCTGCTGCTGCTGCTGCTGCTGCTGCTTGTCGTCAGACAAAAAGAATTATAAGCCCTGGGACAGGACAGAGAAGGTGAGAAGGTTCAAATAAGGGTTTAAAGCTTTGATGATGAGCAAGAAACACATGGCAAAAAGCTCTCCACGGACTGTGAGAAAAAATTAAAAGCCTACAACACCTGGTATTCCCAGGCGGTCCCCCATCCAGGTACTAACCAGGCCCAACCCTGCTTAGCTTCCGAGATCAGACGAGATCGGGCGCTTTCAGGGTGGTATGGCCGCAGGTGTGAAAGTTCTTTATTTTACTTCTCTTATTCTGTTGCTGCTGCTGCTGCTGCTGCTGCTGCTGCTGCTGCTGCTGCTGCTGCTGCTGCTGCTGCTTGTCGTCAGACAGAAAGAATTATAAGCCCTGGGACAGGACAGAGAAGGTGAGAAGGTTCAAATAAGGGTTTAAAGCTTTGATGATGAGCAAGAAACACATGGCAAAAAGCTCTCCCCGGACTGTGAGAAAAAATTAAAAGCCTACAACACCTGGTATTCCCAGGCGGTCTCCCATCCAGGTACTAACCAGGCCCAACCCTGCTTAGCTTCCGAGATCAGGCGCTTTCAGGGTGGTATGGCCGCAGGTGTGAAAGTGTTTTATTTTACTTCTCTTATTCTGTTGCTGCTGCTGCTGCTTGTCATCAGACAGAAATAATTATAAGCCCTGGGACAGGACAGAGAAGGTGAGAAGGTTCAAATAAGGGTTTAAAGCTTTGATGATGAGCAAGAAACACATGGCAAAAAGCTCTCCCCGGACTGTGAGAAAAGAAAAAGCCTACAACACCTGGTATTCCCAGGCGGTCTCCCATCCAGGTACTAACCAGGCCCAACCCTGCTTAGCTTCCGAGATCAGGCGCTTTCAGGGTGGTATGGCCGCAGGTGTGAAAGCTCTTTATTTTACTTCTCTTATTCTGCTGCTGCTGCTGCTGCTGCTGCTGCTGCTGCTGCTGCTGCTGCTGCTGCTGCTGCTGCTGCTGCTGCTGCTGCTGCTGCTGCTGCTGCTGCTGCTGCTGCTGCTGCTGCTGCTGCTGCTGCTGCTGCTGCTGCTTGTCGTCAGACAGAAAGAATTATAAGCCCTGGGACAGGACAGAGAAGGTGAGAAGGTTCAAATAAGGGTTTAAAGCTTTGATGGTGAGCAAGAAACACATGGCAAAAAGCTCTCCCCGGACTGTGAGAAAAAATTAAAAGCCTACAACACCTGGTATTCCCAGGCGGTCTCCCATCCAGGTACTAACCAGGCCCAACCCTGCTTAGCTTCCGAGATCAGACGAGATCGGGCGCTTTCAGGGTTGTATGGCCGCAGGTGTGAAAGTTTTTTATTTTACTTCTCTTATTCTGTTGCTGCTGCTGCTGCTGCTGCTGCTGCTGCTGCTGCTGCTGCTGCTGCTGCTGCTGCTGCTGCTGCTTGTCGTCAGACAAAAAGAATTATAAGCCCTGGGACAGGACAGAGAAGGTGAGAAGGTTCAAATAAGGGTTTAAAGCTTTGCTGATGAGCAAGAAACACATGGCAAAAAGCTCTCCCCGGACTGTGAGAAAAAATTAAAAGCCTACAACACCTGGTATTCCCAGGCGGTCTCCCATCCAGGTACTAACCAGGCCCAACCCTGCTTAGCTTCCGAGATCAGACGAGATCGGGCGCTTTCAGGGTGGTATGGCCGCAGGTGTGAAAGTTTTTTATTTTACTTCTCTTATTCTGCTGCTGCTGCTGCTGCTGCTGCTGCTGCTGCTGCTGCTGCTGCTGCTGCTGCTGCTGCTGCTGCTGCTGCTGCTGCTGCTTGTCGTCAGACAGAAAGAATTATAAGCCCTGGGACAGGACAGAGAAGGTGAGAAGGTTCAAATAAGGGTTTAAAGCTTTGATGATGAGCAAGAAACACATGGCAAAAAGCTCTCCCCGGACTGTGAGAAAAAATTAAAAGCCTACAACACCTGGTATTCCCAGGCGGTCTCCCATCCAGGTACTAACCAGGCCCAACCCTGCTTAGCTTCCAAGATCAGACGAGATCAGGCGCTTTCAGGGTGGTATGGCCGCAGGTGTGAAAGTTTTTTATTTTACTTCTCTTATTCTGTTGCTGCTGCTGCTGCTGCTGCTGCTGCTGCTGCTGCTGCTGCTGCTGCTGCTGCTGCTGCTGCTGCTGCTGCTGCTGCTGCTGCTGCTGCTGCTTGTCGTCAGACAAAAAGAATTATAAGCCCTGGGACAGGACAGAGAAGGTGAGAAGGTTCAAATAAGGGTTTAAAGCTTTGATGATGAGCAAGAAACACATGGCAAAAAGCTCTCCCCGGACTGTGAGAAAAAATTAAAAGCCTACAACACCTGGTATTCCCAGGCGGTCTCCCATCCAGGTACTAACCAGGCCCAACCCTGCTTAGCTTCCGAGATCGGACGAGATCGGGCGCTTTCAGGGTGGTATGGCCGCAGGTGTGAAAGTTCTTTATTTTACTTCTCTTATTCTGTTGCTGCTGCTGCTGCTGCTGCTGCTGCTGCTGCTGCTGCTGCTGCTGCTGCTGCTGCTGCTGCTGCTGCTGCTGCTGCTGCTGCTGCTGCTGCTGCTGCTTGTCGTCAGACAGAAAGAATTATAAGCCCTGGGACAGGACAGAGAAGGTGAGAAGGTTCAAATAAGGGTTTAAAGCTTTGATGATGAGCAAGAAACACATGGCAAAAAGCTCTCCCCGGACTGTGAGAAAAAATTAAAAGCCTACAACACCTGGTATTCCCAGGCGGTCTCCCATCCAGGTACTAACCAGGCCCAACCCTGCTTAGCTTCCAAGATCAGACGAGATCGGTCGCTTTCAGGGTGGTATGGCCGCAGGTGTGAAAGTGTTTTATTTTACTTCTCTTATTCTGTTGCTGCTGCTGCTGCTGCTGCTGCTGCTGCTGCTGCTGCTGCTGCTGCTGCTGCTTGTCGTCAGACAAAAAGAATTATAAGCCCTGGGACAGGACAGAGAAGGTGAGAAGGTTCAAATAAGGGTTTAAAGCTTTGATGATGAGCAAGAAACACATGGCAAAAAGCTCTCCCCGGACTGTGAGAAAAAATTAAAAGCCTACAACACCTGGTATTCCCAGGCGGTCTCCCATCCAGGTACTAACCAGGCCCAACCCTGCTTAGCTTCCGAGATCAGACGAGATCGGGCGCTTTCAGGGTGGTATGGCCGCAGGTGTGAAAGTTCTTTATTTTACTTCTCTTATTCTGTTGCTGCTGCTGCTGCTGCTGCTGCTGCTGCTGCTGCTGCTGCTGCTGCTGCTTGTCGTCAGACAGAAAGAATTATAAGCCCTGGGACAGGACAGAGAAGGTGAGAAGGTTCAAATAAGGGTTTAAAGCTTTGATGATGAGCAAGAAACACATGGCAAAAAGCTCTCCCCGGACTGTGAGAAAAAATTAAAAGCCTACAACACCTGGTATTCCCAGGCGGTCTCCCATCCAGGTACTAACCAGGCCCAACCCTGCTTAGCTTCCAAGATCAGACGAGATCGGGCGCTTTCAGGGTGGTATGCCCGCAGGTGTGAAAGTTCTTTATTTTACTTCTCTTATTCTGTTGCTGCTGCTGCTGCTGCTGCTGCTGCTGCTGCTGCTGCTGCTGCTGCTGCTGCTGCTGCTGCTTGTCGTCAGACAGAAAGAATTATAAGCCCTGGGACAGGACAGAGAAGGTGAGAAGGTTCAAATAAGGGTTTAAAGCTTTGATGATGAGCAAGAAACACATGGCAAAAAGCTCTCCCCGGACTGTGAGAAAAAATTAAAAGCCTACAACACCTGGTATTCCCAGGCGGTCTCCCATCCAGGTACTAACCAGGCCCAACCCTGCTTAGCTTCCAAGATCAGACGAGATCGGGCGCTTTCAGGGTGGTATGGCCGCAGGTGTGAAAGTTTTTTATTTTACTTCTCTTATTCTGCTGCTGCTGCTGCTGCTGCTGCTGCTGCTGCTGCTGCTGCTGCTGCTGCTGCTGCTGCTGCTTGTCGTCAGACAAAAAGAATTATAAGCCCTGGGACAGGACAGAGAAGGTGAGAAGGTTCAAATAAGGGTTTAAAGCTTTGATGATGAGCAAGAAACACATGGCAAAAAGCTCTCCCCGGACTGTGAGAAAAAATTAAAACCCTACAACACCTGGTATTCCCAGGCGGTCTCCCATCCAGGTACTAACCAGGCCCAACCCTGCTTAGCTTCCGAGATCAGACGAGATCGGGCGCTTTCAGGGTGGTATGGCCGCAGGTGTGAAAGTTCTTTATTTTACTTCTCTTATTCTGTTGCTGCTGCTGCTGCTGCTGCTGCTGCTGCTGCTGCTGCTGCTGCTGCTGCTGCTGCTGCTGCTGCTGCTGCTGCTTGTCGTCAGACAGAAAGAATTATAAGCCCTGGGACAGGACAGAGAAGGTGAGAAGGTTCAAATAAGGGTTTAAAGCTTTGATGATGAGCAAGAAACACATGGCAAAAAGCTCTCCCCGGACTGTGAGAAAAAATTAAAAGCCTACAACACCTGGTATTCCCAGGCGGTCTCCCATCCAGGTACTAACCAGGCCCAACCCTGCTTAGCTTCCAAGATCAGACGAGATCAGGCGCTTTCAGGGTGGTATGGCCGCAGGTGTGAAAGTTTTTTATTTTACTTCTCTTATTCTGTTGCTGCTGCTGCTGCTGCTGCTGCTGCTGCTGCTGCTGCTGCTGCTGCTGCTGCTGCTGCTGCTGCTGCTGCTGCTTGTCGTCAGACAGAAAGAATTATAAGCCCTGGGACAGGACAGAGAAGGTGAGAAGGTTCAAATAAGGGTTTAAAGCTTTGATGATGAGCAAGAAACACATGGCAAAAAGCTCTCCCCGGACTGTGAGAAAAGAAAAAGCCTACAACACCTGGTATTCCCAGGCGGTCTCCCATCCAGGTACTAACCAGGCCCAACCCTGCTTAGCTTCCGAGATCGGACGAGATCGGGCGCTTTCAGGGTGGTATGGCCGCAGGTGTGAAAGTTCTTTATTTTACTTCTTTTATTCTGTTGCTGCTGCTGCTGCTGCTGCTGCTGCTGCTGCTGCTGCTGCTGCTGCTGCTTGTCGTCAGACAGAAAGAATTATAAGTCCTGGGACAGGACAGAGAAGGTGAGAAGGTTCAAATAAGGGTTTAAAGCTTTGATGATGAGCAAGAAACACATGGCAAAAAGCTCTCCCCGGACTGTGAGAAAAAATTAAAAGCCTACAACACCTGGTATTCCCAGGCGGTCTCCCATCCAGGTACTAACCAGGCCCAACCCTGCTTAGCTTCCGAGATCAGGCGCTTTCAGGGTGGTATGGCCGCAGGTGTGAAAGTTCTTTATTTTACTTCTCTTATTCTGTTGCTGCTGCTGCTGCTGCTGCTGCTGCTGCTGCTGCTGCTGCTGCTGCTGCTGCTGCTGCTGCTGCTGCTGCTGCTGCTGCTGCTGCTGCTTGTCGTCAGACAGAAAGAATTATAAGCCCTGGGACAGGACAGAGAAGGTGAGAAGGTTCAAATAAGGGTTTAAAGCTTTGATGATGAGCAAGAAACACATGGCAAAAAGCTCTCCCCGGACTGTGAGAAAAAATTAAAAGCCTACAACACCTGGTATTCCCAGGCGGTCTCCCATCCAGGTACTAACCAGGCCCAACCCTGCTTAGCTTCCAAGATCAGACGAGATCGGGCGCTTTCAGGGTGGTATGCCCGCAGGTGTGAAAGTTCTTTATTTTACTTCTCTTATTCTGTTGCTGCTGCTGCTGCTGCTGCTGCTGCTGCTGCTGCTGCTGCTGCTGCTGCTGCTTGTCGTCAGACAGAAAGAATTATAAGCCCTGGGACAGGACAGAGAAGGTGAGAAGGTTCAAATAAGGGTTTAAAGCTTTGATGATGAGCAAGAAACACATGGCAAAAAGCTCTCCCCGGACTGTGAGAAAAAATTAAAAGCCTACAACACCTGGTATTCCCAGGCGGTCTCCCATCCAGGTACTAACCAGGCCCAACCCTGCTTAGCTTCCAAGATCAGACGAGATCGGGCGCTTTCAGGGTGGTATGGCCGCAGGTGTGAAAGTTTTTTATTTTACTTCTCTTATTCTGCTGCTGCTGCTGCTGCTGCTGCTGCTGCTGCTGCTGCTGCTGCTGCTGCTGCTGCTGCTGCTGCTGCTGCTGCTGCTGCTGCTGCTGCTGCTGCTGCTTGTCGTCAGACAAAAAGAATTATAAGCCCTGGGACAGGACAGAGAAGGTGAGAAGGTTCAAATAAGGGTTTAAAGCTTTGATGATGAGCAAGAAACACATGGCAAAAAGCTCTCCCCGGACTGTGAGAAAAAATTAAAACCCTACAACACCTGGTATTCCCAGGCGGTCTCCCATCCAGGTACTAACCAGGCCCAACCCTGCTTAGCTTCCGAGATCAGACGAGATCGGGCGCTTTCAGGGTGGTATGGCCGCAGGTGTGAAAGTTCTTTATTTTACTTCTCTTATTCTGTTGCTGCTGCTGCTGCTGCTGCTGCTGCTGCTGCTGCTGCTGCTGCTGCTGCTGCTGCTGCTGCTGCTGCTGCTGCTGCTTGTCGTCAGACAGAAAGAATTATAAGCCCTGGGACAGGACAGAGAAGGTGAGAAGGTTCAAATAAGGGTTTAAAGCTTTGATGATGAGCAAGAAACACATGGCAAAAAGCTCTCCCCGGACTGTGAGAAAAAATTAAAAGCCTGCAACACCTGGTATTCCCAGGCGGTCTCCCATCCAGGTACTAGCCAGGCCCAACCCTGCTTAGCTTCCAAGATCAGACGAGATCGGGCGCTTTCAGGGTGGTATGGCCGCAGGTGTGAAAGTTTTTTATTTTACTTCTCTTATTCTGTTGCTGCTGCTGCTGCTGCTGCTGCTGCTGCTGCTGCTGCTGCTGCTGCTGCTGCTGCTGCTTGTCGTCAGACAAAAAGAATTATAAGCCCTGGGACAGGACAGAGAAGGTGAGAAGGTTCAAATAAGGGTTTAAAGCTTTGATGATGAGCAAGAAACACATGGCAAAAAGCTCTCCCCGGACTGTGAGAAAAAATTAAAAGCCTACAACACCTGGTATTCCCAGGCGGTCTCCCATCCAGGTACTAACCAGGCCCAACCCTGCTTAGCTTCCGAGATCAGACGAGATCGGGCGCTTTCAGGGTGGTATGGCCGCAGGTGTGAAAGTTCTTTATTTTACTTCTCTTATTCTGTTGCTGCTGCTGCTGCTGCTGCTGCTGCTGCTGCTGCTGCTGCTGCTGCTGCTGCTGCTGCTTGTCGTCAGACAGAAAGAATTATAAGCCCTGGGACAGGACAGAGAAGGTGAGAAGGTTCAAATAAGGGTTTAAAGCTTTGATGATGAGCAAGAAACACATGGCAAAAAGCTCTCCCCGGACTGTGAGAAAAAATTAAAAGCCTACAACACCTGGTATTCCCAGGCGGTCTCCCATCCAGGTACTAACCAGGCCCAACCCTGCTTAGCTTCCAAGATCAGACGAGATCAGGCGCTTTCAGGGTGGTATGGCCGCAGGTGTGAAAGTTTTTTATTTTACTTCTCTTATTCTGTTGCTGCTGCTGCTGCTGCTGCTGCTGCTGCTGCTGCTGCTGCTGCTGCTGCTGCTGCTGCTGCTGCTGCTGCTGCTGCTGCTGCTGCTTGTCGTCAGACAAAAAGAATTATAAGCCCTGGGACAGGACAGAGAAGGTGAGAAGGTTCAAATAAGGGTTTAAAGCTTTGATGATGAGCAAGAAACACATGGCAAAAAGCTCTCCCCGGACTGTGAGAAAAAATTAAAAGCCTACAACACCTGGTATTCCCAGGCGGTCTCCCATCCAGGTACTAACCAGGCCCAACCCTGCTTAGCTTCCGAGATCAGACGAGATCGGGCGCTTTCAGGGTGGTATGGCCGCAGGTGTGAAAGTTATTTATTTTACTTCTCTTATTCTGTTGCTGCTGCTGCTGCTGCTGCTGCTGCTGCTGCTGCTGCTGCTGCTTGTCGTCAGACAGAAAGAATTATAAGCCCTGGGACAGGACAGAGAAGGTGAGAAGGTTCAAATAAGGGTTTAAAGCTTTGATGATGAGCAAGAAACACATGGCAAAAAGCTCTCCCCGGACTGTGAGAAAAAATTAAAAGCCTACAACACCTGGTATTCCCAGGCGGTCTCCCATCCAGGTACTAACCAAGCCCAACCCTGCTTAGCTTCCGAGATCAGACGAGATCGGGCGCTTTCAGGGTTGTATGGCCGCAGGTGTGAAAGTTTTTTATTTTACTTCTCTTATTCTGTTGCTGCTGCTGCTGCTGCTGCTGCTGCTGCTGCTGCTGCTGCTGCTGCTGCTGCTTGTCGTCAGACAAAAAGAATTATAAGCCCTGGGACAGGACAGAGAAGGTGAGAAGGTTCAAATAAGGGTTTAAAGCTTTGCTGATGAGCAAGAAACACATGGCAAAAAGCTCTCCCCGGACTGTGAGAAAAAATTAAAAGCCTACAACACCTGGTATTCCCAGGCGGTCTCCCATCCAGGTACTAACCAGGCCCAACCCTGCTTAGCTTCCGAGATCAGACGAGATCGGGCGCTTTCAGGGTGGTATGGCCGCAGGTGTGAAAGTTTTTTATTTTACTTCTCTTATTCTGCTGCTGCTGCTGCTGCTGCTGCTGCTGCTGCTGCTGCTGCTGCTGCTGCTGCTGCTGCTGCTGCTGCTTGTCGTCAGACAGAAAGAATTATAAGCCCTGGGACAGGACAGAGAAGGTGAGAAGGTTCAAATAAGGGTTTAAAGCTTTGATGATGAGCAAGAAACACATGGCAAAAAGCTCTCCCCGGACTGTGAGAAAAGAAAAAGCCTACAACACCTGGTATTCCCAGGCGGTCTCCCATCCAGGTACTAACCAGGCCCAACCCTGCTTAGCTTCCGAGATCAGACGAGATCGGGCGCTTTCAGGGTGGTATGGCCGCAGGTGTGAAAGTTTTTTATTTTACTTCTCTTATTCTGTTGCTGCTGCTGCTGCTGCTGCTGCTGCTGCTGCTGCTGCTGCTGCTGCTGCTGCTGCTGCTGCTGCTTGTCGTCAGACAGAAAGAATTATAAGCCCTGGGACAGGACAGAGAAGGTGAGAAGGTTCAAATAAGGGTTTAAAGCTTTGATGATGAGCAAGAAACACATGGCAAAAAGCTCTCCCCGGACTGTGAGAAAAAATTAAAAGCCTACAACACCTGGTATTCCCAGGCGGTCTCCCATCCAGGTACTAACCAGGCCCAACCCTGCTTAGCTTCCAAGATCAGACGAGATCAGGCGCTTTCAGGGTGGTATGGCCGCAGGTGTGAAAGTTTTTTATTTTACTTCTCTTATTCTGTTGCTGCTGCTGCTGCTGCTGCTGCTGCTGCTGCTGCTGCTGCTGCTGCTGCTGCTTGTCGTCAGACAGAAAGAATTATAAGCCCTGGGACAGGACAGAGAAGGTGAGAAGGTTCAAATAAGGGTTTAAAGCTTTGATGATGAGCAAGAAACACATGGCAAAAAGCTCTCCCCGGACTGTGAGAAAAGAAAAAGCCTACAACACCTGGTATTCCCAGGCGGTCTCCCATCCAGGTACTAACCAGGCCCAACCCTGCTTAGCTTCCGAGATCGGACGAGATCGGGCGCTTTCAGGGTGGTATGGCCGCAGGTGTGAAAGTTCTTTATTTTACTTCTTTTATTCTGTTGCTGCTGCTGCTGCTGCTGCTGCTGCTGCTGCTGCTGCTGCTGCTTGTCGTCAGACAGAAAGAATTATAAGTCCTGGGACAGGACAGAGAAGGTGAGAAGGTTCAAATAAGGGTTTAAAGCTTTGATGATGAGCAAGAAACACATGGCAAAAAGCTCTCCCCGGACTGTGAGAAAAAATTAAAAGCCTACAACACCTGGTATTCCCAGGCGGTCTCCCATCCAGGTACTAACCAGGCCCAACCCTGCTTAGCTTCCGAGATCAGGCGCTTTCAGGGTGGTATGGCCGCAGGTGTGAAAGTTCTTTATTTTACTTCTCTTATTCTGTTGCTGCTGCTGCTGCTGCTGCTGCTGCTGCTGCTGCTGCTGCTGCTGCTGCTGCTGCTGCTGCTGCTGCTGCTGCTGCTGCTGCTGCTGCTGCTGCTGCTGCTGCTGCTTGTCGTCAGACAGAAAGAATTATAAGCCCTGGGACAGGACAGAGAAGGTGAGAAGGTTCAAATAAGGGTTTAAAGCTTTGATGATGAGCAAGAAACACATGGCAAAAAGCTCTCCCCGGACTGTGAGAAAAAATTAAAAGCCTACAACACCTGGTATTCCCAGGCGGTCTCCCATCCAGGTACTAACCAGGCCCAACCCTGCTTAGCTTCCAAGATCAGACGAGATCGGGCGCTTTCAGGGTGGTATGCCCGCAGGTGTGAAAGTTCTTTATTTTACTTCTCTTATTCTGTTGCTGCTGCTGCTGCTGCTGCTGCTGCTGCTGCTGCTGCTGCTTGTCGTCAGACAGAAAGAATTATAAGCCCTGGGACAGGACAGAGAAGGTGAGAAGGTTCAAATAAGGGTTTAAAGCTTTGATGATGAGCAAGAAACACATGGCAAAAAGCTCTCCCCGGACTGTGAGAAAAAATTAAAAGCCTACAACACCTGGTATTCCCAGGCGGTCTCCCATCCAGGTACTAACCAGGCCCAACCCTGCTTAGCTTCCAAGATCAGACGAGATCGGGCGCTTTCAGGGTGGTATGGCCGCAGGTGTGAAAGTTTTTTATTTTACTTCTCTTATTCTGCTGCTGCTGCTGCTGCTGCTGCTGCTGCTGCTGCTGCTGCTGCTGCTGCTGCTGCTGCTGCTGCTGCTGCTGCTGCTGCTGCTGCTTGTCGTCAGACAAAAAGAATTATAAGCC
>NC_071089.1:123229054-123261554 GCF_027358695.1 Spea bombifrons
CTTGTCGTCAGACAGAAAGAATTATAAGCCCTGGGACAGGACAGAGAAGGTGAGAAGGTTCAAATAAGGGTTTAAAGCTTTGATGATGAGCAAGAAACACATGGCAAAAAGCTCTCCCCGGACTGTGAGAAAAAATTAAAAGCCTACAACACCTGGTATTCCCAGGCGGTCTCCCATCCAGGTACTAACCAGGCCCAACCCTGCTTAGCTTCCAAGATCAGACGAGATCGGGCGCTTTCAGGGTGGTATGGCCGCAGGTGTGAAAGTTCTTTATTTTACTTCTCTTATTCTGTTGCTGCTGCTGCTGCTGCTGCTGCTGCTGCTGCTGCTGCTGCTGCTGCTGCTGCTTGTCGTCAGACAGAAAGAATTATAAGCCCTGGGACAGGACAGAGAAGGTGAGAAGGTTCAAATAAGGGTTTAAAGCTTTGATGATGAGCAAGAAACACATGGCAAAAAGCTCTCCCCGGACTGTGAGAAAAAATTAAAAGCCTACAACACCTGGTATTCCCAGGCGGTCTCCCATCCAGGTACTAGCCAGGCCCAACCCTGCTTAGCTTCCAAGATCAGACGAGATCGGGCGCTTTCAGGGTGGTATGGCCGCAGGTGTGAAAGTTTTTTATTTTACTTCTCTTATTCTGTTGCTGCTGCTGCTGCTGCTGCTGCTGCTGCTGCTGCTGCTGCTGCTGCTGCTTGTCGTCAGACAAAAAGAATTATAAGCCCTGGGACAGGACAGAGAAGGTGAGAAGGTTCAAATAAGGGTTTAAAGCTTTGATGATGAGCAAGAAACACATGGCAAAAAGCTCTCCCCGGACTGTGAGAAAAAATTAAAAGCCTACAACACCTGGTATTCCCAGGCGGTCTCCCATCCAGGTACTAACCAGGCCCAACCCTGCTTAGCTTCCAAGATCAGACGAGATCGGGCGCTTTCAGGGTAGTATGGCCACAGGTGTGAAAGTTCTTTATTTTACTTCTCTTATTCTGTTGCTGCTGCTGCTGCTGCTGCTGCTGCTGCTGCTGCTGCTGCTGCTGCTGCTGCTGCTTGTCGTCAGACAGAAAGAATTATAAGCCCTGGGACAGGACAGAGAAGGTGAGAAGGTTCAAATAAGGGTTTAAAGCTTTGATGATGAGCAAGAAACACATGGCAAAAAGCTCTCCCCGGACTGTGAGAAAAAATTAAAAGCCTACAACACCTGGTATTCCCAGGCGGTCTCCCATCCAGGTACTAACCAGGCCCAACCCTGCTTAGCTTCCAAGATCAGACGAGATCAGGCGCTTTCAGGGTGGTATGGCCGCAGGTGTGAAAGTTTTTTATTTTACTTCTCTTATTCTGTTGCTGCTGCTGCTGCTGCTGCTGCTGCTGCTGCTGCTGCTGCTGCTGCTGCTGCTGCTGCTGCTGCTGCTGCTGCTGCTGCTTGTCGTCAGACAAAAAGAATTATAAGCCCTGGGACAGGACAGAGAAGGTGAGAAGGTTCAAATAAGGGTTTAAAGCTTTGATGATGAGCAAGAAACACATGGCAAAAAGCTCTCCCCGGACTGTGAGAAAAAATTAAAAGCCTACAACACCTGGTATTCCCAGGCGGTCTCCCATCCAGGTACTAACCAGGCCCAACCCTGCTTAGCTTCCGAGATCAGACGAGATCGGGCGCTTTCAGGGTGGTATGGCCGCAGGTGTGAACGTTATTTATTTTACTTCTCTTATTCTGTTGCTGCTGCTGCTGCTGCTGCTGCTGCTGCTGCTGCTGCTGCTGCTGCTTGTCATCAGACAAAAAGAATTATAAGCCCTGGGACAGGACAGAGAAGGTGAGAAGGTTCAAATAAGGGTTTAAAGCTTTGATGATGAGCAAGAAACACATGGCAAAAAGCTCTCCCCGGACTGTGAGAAAAAATTAAAAGCCTACAACACCTGGTATTCCCAGGCGGTCTCCCATCCAGGTACTAACCAGGCCCAACCCTGCTTAGCTTCCGAGATCAGACGAGATCGGGCGCTTTCAGGGTGGTATGGCCGCAGGTGTGAAAGTTTTTTATTTTACTTCTCTTATTCTGCTGCTGCTGCTGCTGCTGCTGCTGCTGCTGCTGCTGCTGCTGCTGCTGCTGCTGCTGCTTGTCGTCAGACAGAAAGAATTATAAGCCCTGGGACAGGACAGAGAAGGTGAGAAGGTTCAAATAAGGGTTTAAAGCTTTGATGATGAGCAAGAAACACATGGCAAAAAGCTCTCCCCGGACTGTGAGAAAAGAAAAAGCCTACAACACCTGGTATTCCCAGGCGGTCTCCCATCCAGGTACTAACCAGGCCCAACCCTGCTTAGCTTCCGAGATCAGACGAGATCGGGCGCTTTCAGGGTGGTATGGCCGCAGGTGTGAAAGTTTTTTATTTTACTTCTCTTATTCTGTTGCTGTTGCTGCTGCTGCTGCTGCTGCTGCTGCTGCTTGTCGTCAGACAGAAAGAATTATAAGCCCTGGGACAGGACAGAGAAGGTGAGAAGGTTCAAATAAGGGTTTAAAGCTTTGATGATGAGCAAGAAACACATGGCAAAAAGCTCTCCCCGGACTGTGAGAAAAAATTAAAAGCCTACAACACCTGGTATCCCCAGGCGGTCTCCCATCCAGGTACTAACCAGGCCCAACCCTGCTTAGCTTCCGAGATCAGACAAGATCGGGCGCTTTCAGGGTTGTATGGCCGCAGGTGTGAAAGTCTTTTATTTTACTTCTCTTATTCTGTTGCTGCTGCTGCTGCTGCTGCTGCTGCTGCTGCTGCTGCTTGTCGTCAGACAGAAAGAATTATAAGCCCTGGGACAGGACAGAGAAGGTGAGAAGGTTCAAATAAGGGTTTAAAGCTTTGATGATGAGCAAGAAACACATGGCAAAAAGCTCTCCCCGGACTGTGAGAAAAAATTAAAAGCCTACAACACCTGGTATTCCCAGGCGGTCTCCCATCCAGGTACTAACCAGGCCCAACCCTGCTTAGCTTCCGAGATCAGGCGCTTTCAGGGTGGTATGGCCGCAGGTGTGAAAGCTCTTTATTTTACTTCTCTTATTCTGCTGCTGCTGCTGCTGCTGCTGCTGCTGCTGCTGCTGCTGCTGCTGCTGCTGCTGCTGCTGCTGCTGCTGCTGCTGCTGCTGCTGCTGCTGCTGCTGCTGCTGCTGCTGCTGCTGCTGCTGCTGCTGCTGCTGCTGCTGCTGCTGCTTGTCGTCAGACAGAAAGAATTATAAGCCCTGGGACAGGACAGAGAAGGTGAGAAGGTTCAAATAAGGGTTTAAAGCTTTGATGATGAGCAAGAAACACATGGCAAAAAGCTCTCCCCGGACTGTGAGAAAAAATTAAAAGCCTACAACACCTGGTATTCCCAGGCGGTCTCCCATCCAGGTACTAACCAGGCCCAACCCTGCTTAGCTTCCGAGATCAGGCGCTTTCAGGGTTGTATGGCCGCAGGTGTGAAAGTTTTTTATTTTACTTCTCTTATTCTGTTGCTGCTGCTGCTGCTGCTGCTGCTGCTGCTGCTGCTGCTGCTGCTTGTCGTCAGACAAAAAGAATTATAAGCCCTGGGACAGGACAGAGAAGGTGAGAAGGTTCAAATAAGGGTTTAAAGCTTTGCTGATGAGCAAGAAACACATGGCAAAAAGCTCTCCCCGGACTGTGAGAAAAAATTAAAAGCCTACAACACCTGGTATTCCCAGGCGGTCTCCCATCCAGGTACTAACCAGGCCCAACCCTGCTTAGCTTCCGAGATCAGACGCTTTCAGGGTGGTACGGCCGCAGGTGTGAAAGTGTTTTATTTTACTTCTCTTATTCTGCTGCTGCTGCTGCTGCTGCTGCTGCTGCTGCTGCTGCTGCTGCTGCTGCTGCTGCTGCTGCTGCTGCTGCTGCTGCTGCTGCTGCTGCTGCTGCTGCTGCTGCTGCTGCTGCTGCTGCTGCTGCTGCTGCTGCTGCTGCTGCTGCTGCTGCTGCTGCTGCTGCTGCTGCTGCTGCTGCTGCTGCTGCTGCTGCTGCTTGTCATCAGACAAAAAGAATTATAAGCCCTGGGACAGGACAGAGAAGGTGAGAAGGTTCAAATAAGGGTTTAAAGCTTTGATGATGAGCAAGAAACACATGGCAAAAAGCTCTCCCCGGACTGTGAGAAAAAATTAAAAGCCTACAACACCTGGTATTCCCAGGCGGTCTCCCATCCAGGTACTAACCAGGCCCAACCCTGCTTAGCTTCCAAGATCAGACGAGATCGGGCGCTTTCAGGGAGGTATGGCCGCAGGTGTGAAATTTTTTTATTTTACTTCTCTTATTCTGCTGCTGCTGCTGCTGCTGCTGCTGCTGCTGCTGCTGCTGCTGCTGCTGCTGCTTGTCGTCAGACAAAAAGAATTATAAGCCCTGGGACAGGACAGAGAAGGTGAGAAGGTTCAAATAAGGGTTTAAAGCTTTGATGATGAGCAAGAAACACATGGCAAAAAGCTCTCCCCGGACTGTGAGAAAAAATTAAAAGCCTACAACACCTGGTATTCCCAGGCGGTCCCCCATCCAGGTACTAACCAGGCCCAACCCTGCTTAGCTTCCGAGATCAGACGAGATCGGGCGCTTTCAGGGTGGTATGGCCGCAGGTGTGAAAGTTCTTTATTTTACTTCTCTTATTCTGTTGCTGCTGCTGCTGCTGCTGCTGCTGCTGCTGCTGCTGCTGCTGCTGCTGCTGCTGCTGCTGCTGCTGCTGCTTGTCGTCAGACAGAAAGAATTATAAGCCCTGGGACAGGACAGAGAAGGTGAGAAGGTTCAAATAAGGGTTTAAAGCTTTGATGATGAGCAAGAAACACATGGCAAAAAGCTCTCCCCGGACTGTGAGAAAAAATTAAAAGCCTACAACACCTGGTATTCCCAGGCGGTCTCCCATCCAGGTACTAACCAGGCCCAACCCTGCTTAGCTTCCAAGATCAGACGAGATCGGGCGCTTTCAGGGTGGTATGGCCGCAGGTGTGAAAGTTTTTTATTTTACTTCTCTTATTCTGTTGCTGCTGCTGCTGCTGCTGCTGCTGCTGCTGCTGCTGCTTGTCGTCAGACAGAAAGAATTATAAGCCCTGGGACAGGACAGAGAAGGTGAGAAGGTTCAAATAAGGGTTTAAAGCTTTGATGATGAGCAAGAAACACATGGCAAAAAGCTCTCCCCGGACTGTGAGAAAAAATTAAAAGCCTACAACACCTGGTATTCCCAGGCGGTCTCCCATCCAGGTACTAACCAGGCCCAACCCTGCTTAGCTTCCGAGATCAGGCGCTTTCAGGGTGGTATGGCCGCAGGTGTGAAAGCTCTTTATTTTACTTCTCTTATTCTGCTGCTGCTGCTGCTGCTGCTGCTGCTGCTGCTGCTGCTGCTGCTGCTGCTGCTGCTGCTGCTGCTGCTGCTGCTGCTGCTGCTGCTGCTGCTGCTGCTGCTGCTGCTGCTGCTGCTGCTGCTGCTGCTGCTGCTGCTGCTGCTGCTGCTGCTGCTTGTCGTCAGACAGAAAGAATTATAAGCCCTGGGACAGGACAGAGAAGGTGAGAAGGTTCAAATAAGGGTTTAAAGCTTTGATGATGAGCAAGAAACACATGGCAAAAAGCTCTCCCCGGACTGTGAGAAAAAATTAAAAGCCTACAACACCTGGTATTCCCAGGCGGTCTCCCATCCAGGTACTAACCAGGCCCAACCCTGCTTAGCTTCCGAGATCAGGCGCTTTCAGGGTTGTATGGCCGCAGGTGTGAAAGTTTTTTATTTTACTTCTCTTATTCTGTTGCTGCTGCTGCTGCTGCTGCTGCTGCTGCTGCTGCTGCTGCTTGTCGTCAGACAAAAAGAATTATAAGCCCTGGGACAGGACAGAGAAGGTGAGAAGGTTCAAATAAGGGTTTAAAGCTTTGCTGATGAGCAAGAAACACATGGCAAAAAGCTCTCCCCGGACTGTGAGAAAAAATTAAAAGCCTACAACACCTGGTATTCCCAGGCGGTCTCCCATCCAGGTACTAACCAGGCCCAACCCTGCTTAGCTTCCGAGATCAGACGCTTTCAGGGTGGTACGGCCGCAGGTGTGAAAGTGTTTTATTTTACTTCTCTTATTCTGCTGCTGCTGCTGCTGCTGCTGCTGCTGCTGCTGCTGCTGCTGCTGCTGCTGCTGCTGCTGCTGCTGCTGCTGCTGCTGCTGCTGCTGCTGCTGCTGCTGCTGCTGCTGCTGCTGCTGCTGCTGCTGCTGCTGCTGCTGCTGCTGCTGCTGCTGCTGCTGCTGCTGCTGCTGCTGCTGCTGCTGCTGCTGCTGCTTGTCATCAGACAAAAAGAATTATAAGCCCTGGGACAGGACAGAGAAGGTGAGAAGGTTCAAATAAGGGTTTAAAGCTTTGATGATGAGCAAGAAACACATGGCAAAAAGCTCTCCCCGGACTGTGAGAAAAAATTAAAAGCCTACAACACCTGGTATTCCCAGGCGGTCTCCCATCCAGGTACTAACCAGGCCCAACCCTGCTTAGCTTCCGAGATCAGACGAGATCGGGCGCTTTCAGGGTGGTATGGCCGCAGGTGTGAAAGTTTTTTATTTTACTTCTCTTATTCTGCTGCTGCTGCTGCTGCTGCTGCTGCTGCTGCTGCTGCTGCTGCTGCTGCTGCTGCTGCTGCTGCTGCTTGTCGTCAGACAGAAAGAATTATAAGCCCTGGGACAGGACAGAGAAGGTGAGAAGGTTCAAATAAGGGTTTAAAGCTTTGATGATGAGCAAGAAACACATGGCAAAAAGCTCTCCCCGGACTGTGAGAAAAGAAAAAGCCTACAACACCTGGTATTCCCAGGCGGTCTCCCATCCAGGTACTAACCAGGCCCAACCCTGCTTAGCTTCCGAGATCAGACGAGATCGGGCGCTTTCAGGGTGGTATGGCCGCAGGTGTGAAAGTTTTTTATTTTACTTCTCTTATTCTGTTGCTGTTGCTGCTGCTGCTGCTGCTGCTGCTGCTGCTTGTCGTCAGACAGAAAGAATTATAAGCCCTGGGACAGGACAGAGAAGGTGAGAAGGTTCAAATAAGGGTTTAAAGCTTTGATGATGAGCAAGAAACACATGGCAAAAAGCTCTCCCCGGACTGTGAGAAAAAATTAAAAGCCTACAACACCTGGTATCCCCAGGCGGTCTCCCATCCAGGTACTAACCAGGCCCAACCCTGCTTAGCTTCCGAGATCAGACAAGATCGGGCGCTTTCAGGGTTGTATGGCCGCAGGTGTGAAAGTCTTTTATTTTACTTCTCTTATTCTGTTGCTGCTGCTGCTGCTGCTGCTGCTGCTGCTTGTCGACAGACAAAAAGAATTATAAGCCCTGGGACAGGACAGAGAAGGTGAGAAGGTTCAAATAAGGGTTTAAAGCTTTGATGATGAGCAAGAAACACATGGCAAAAAGCTCTCCCCGGACTGTGAGAAAAAATTAAAAGCCTACAACACCTGGTATTCCCAGGCGGTCTCCCATCCAGGTACTAACCAGGCCCAACCCTGCTTAGCTTCCGAGATCAGACGAGATCTGGCGCTTTCAGGGTGGTATGGCCGCAGGTGTGAAAGTTTTTTATTTTACTTCTCTTATTCTGTTGCTGCTGCTGCTGCTGCTGCTGCTGCTGCTGCTGCTGCTGCTGCTTGTCGTCAGACAAAAAGAATTATAAGCCCTGGGACAGGACAGAGAAGGTGAGAAGGTTCAAATAAGGGTTTAAAGCTTTGATGATGAGCAAGAAACACATGGCAAAAAGCTCTCCCCGGACTGTGAGAAAAAATTAAAAGCCTACAACACCTGGTATCCCCAGGCGGTCTCCCATCCAGGTACTAACCAGGCCCAACCCTGCTTAGCTTCCGAGATCAGACAAGATCGGGCGCTTTCAGGGTTGTATGGCCGCAGGTGTGAAAGTTTTTTATTTTACTTCTCTTATTCTGTTGCTGCTGCTGCTGCTGCTGCTGCTGCTGCTGCTGCTGCTGCTGCTGCTGCTTGTCGACAGACAAAAAGAATTATAAGCCCTGGGACAGGACAGAGAAGGTGAGAAGGTTCAAATAAGGGTTTAAAGCTTTGATGATGAGCAAGAAACACATGGCAAAAAGCTCTCCCCGGACTGTGAGAAAAAATTAAAAGCCTACAACACCTGGTATTCCCAGGCGGTCTCCCATCCAGGTACTAACCAGGCCCAACCCTGCTTAGCTTCCAAGATCAGACGAGATCTGGCGCTTTCAGGGTGGTATGGCCGCAGGTGTGAAAGTTTTTTATTTTACTTCTCTTATTCTGTTGCTGCTGCTGCTGCTGCTGCTGCTGCTGCTGCTGCTGCTGCTTGTCGTCAGACAAAAAGAATTATAAGCCCTGGGACAGGACAGAGAAGGTGAGAAGGTCCAAATAAGGGTTTAAAGCTTTGATGATGAGCAAGAAACACATGGCAAAAAGCTCTCCCCGGACTGTGAGAAAAAATTAAAAGCCTACAACACCTGGTATTCCCAGGCGGTCTCCCATCCAGGTACTAACCAGGCCCAACCCTGCTTAGCTTCCGAGATCAGGCGCTTTCAGGGTGGTATGGCCGCAGGTGTGAAAGTTTTTTATTTTACTTCTCTTATTCTGTTGCTGCTGCTGCTGCTGCTGCTGCTGCTGCTGCTGCTGCTGCTGCTGCTGCTGCTGCTGCTGCTGCTGCTGCTGCTGCTGCTGCTTGTCGTCAGACAGAAATAATTATAAGCCCTGGGACAGGACAGAGAAGGTGAGAAGGTTCAAATAAGGGTTTAAAGCTTTGATGATGAGCAAGAAACACATGGCAAAAAGCTCTCCCCGGACTGTGAGAAAAGAAAAAGCCTACAACACCTGGTATTCCCAGGCGGTCTCCCATCCAGGTACTAACCAGGCCCAACCCTGCTTAGCTTCCGAGATCAGACAAGATCGAGCGCTTTCAGGGTGGTATGGCCGCAGGTGTGAAAGTTTTTTATTTTACTTCTCTTATTCTGTTGCTGCTGCTGCTGCTGCTGCTGCTGCTGCTGCTGCTGCTGCTGCTGCTGCTGCTGCTGCTGCTGCTGCTGCTGCTGCTTGTCGTCAGACAGAAAGAATTATAAGCCCTGGGACAGGACAGAGAAGGTGAGAAGGTTCAAATAAGGGTTTAAAGCTTTGATGATGAGCAAGAAACACATGGCAAAAAGCTCTCCCCGGACTGTGAGAAAAAATTAAAAGCCTACAACACCTGGTATTCCCAGGCGGTCTCCCATCCAGGTACTAACCAGGCCCAACCCTGCTTAGCTTCCGAGATCAGGCGCTTTCAGGGTGGTATGGCCGCAGGTGTGAAAGTTCTTTATTTTACTTCTCTTATTCTGTTGCTGCTGCTGCTGCTGCTGCTGCTGCTGCTGCTGCTGCTGCTGCTGCTGCTGCTGCTGCTGCTGCTGCTGCTGCTGCTGCTGCTGCTGCTGCTTGTCGTCAGACAGAAAGAATTATAAGCCCTGGGACAGGACAGAGAAGGTGAGAAGGTTCAAATAAGGGTTTAAAGCTTTGATGATGAGCAAGAAACACATGGCAAAAAGCTCTCCCCGGACTGTGAGAAAAAATTAAAAGCCTACAACACCTGGTATTCCCAGGCGGTCTCCCATCCAGGTACCAACCAGGCCCAACCCTGCTTAGCTTCCAAGATCAGGCGCTTTCAGGGTGGTATGGCCGCAGGTGTGAAAGTGTTTTATTTTACTTCTCTTATTCTGTTGCTGCTGCTGCTGCTTGTCATCAGACAGAAATAATTATAAGCCCTGGGACAGGACAGAGAAGGTGAGAAGGTTCAAATAAGGGTTTAAAGCTTTGTTGATGAGCAAGAAACACATGGCAAAAAGCTCTCCCCGGACTGTGAGAAAAAATTAAAATCCTACAACACCTGGTATTCCCAGGCGGTCTCCCATCCAGGTACTAACCAGGCCCAACCCTGCTTAGCTTCCGAGATCAGACGAGATCGGGCGCTTTCAGGGTGGTATGGCCGCAGGTGTGAAAGTTTTTTATTTTACTTCTCTTATTCTGTTGCTGCTGCTGCTGCTGCTGCTGCTGCTGCTGCTGCTGCTGCTGCTTGTCGTCAGACAGAAAGAATTATAAGCCCTGGGACAGGACAGAGAAGGTGAGAAGGTTCAAATAAGGGTTTAAAGCTTTGATGATGAGCAAGAAACACATGGCAAAAAGCTCTCCCCGGACTGTGAGAAAAAATTAAAAGCCTACAACACCTGGTATTCCCAGGCGGTCTCCCATCCAGGTACTAACCAGGCCCAACCCTGCTTAGCTTCCGAGATCAGGCGCTTTCAGGGTGGTATGGCCGCAGGTGTGAAAGCTCTTTATTTTACTTCTCTTATTCTGCTGCTGCTGCTGCTGCTGCTGCTGCTGCTGCTGCTGCTGCTGCTGCTGCTGCTGCTGCTGCTGCTGCTGCTGCTGCTGCTGCTGCTGCTGCTGCTGCTGCTGCTGCTGCTGCTGCTGCTGCTGCTGCTGCTGCTGCTTGTCGTCAGACAGAAAGAATTATAAGCCCTGGGACAGGACAGAGAAGGTGAGAAGGTTCAAATAAGGGTTTAAAGCTTTGATGATGAGCAAGAAACACATGGCAAAAAGCTCTCCCCGGACTGTGAGAAAAAATTAAAAGCCTACAACACCTGGTATTCCCAGGCGGTCTCCCATCCAGGTACTAACCAGGCCCAACCCTGCTTAGCTTCCGAGATCAGACGAGATCGGGCGCTTTCAGGGTTGTATGGCCGCAGGTGTGAAAGTTTTTTATTTTACTTCTCTTATTCTGTTGCTGCTGCTGCTGCTGCTGCTGCTGCTGCTGCTGCTGCTGCTGCTTGTCGTCAGACAAAAAGAATTATAAGCCCTGGGACAGGACAGAGAAGGTGAGAAGGTTCAAATAAGGGTTTAAAGCTTTGCTGATGAGCAAGAAACACATGGCAAAAAGCTCTCCCCGGACTGTGAGAAAAAATTAAAAGCCTACAACACCTGGTATTCCCAGGCGGTCTCCCATCCAGGTACTAACCAGGCCCAACCCTGCTTAGCTTCCGAGATCAGACGCTTTCAGGGTGGTACGGCCGCAGGTGTGAAAGTGTTTTATTTTACTTCTCTTATTCTGTTGCTGCTGCTGCTGCTGCTGCTGCTGCTGCTGCTGCTGCTGCTGCTGCTGCTGCTGCTGCTGCTGCTGCTGCTGCTGCTGCTGCTGCTGCTGCTGCTGCTGCTGCTTGTCATCAGACAAAAAGAATTATAAGCCCTGGGACAGGACAGAGAAGGTGAGAAGGTTCAAATAAGGGTTTAAAGCTTTGATGATGAGCAAGAAACACATGGCAAAAAGCTCTCCCCGGACTGTGAGAAAAAATTAAAAGCCTACAACACCTGGTATTCCCAGGCGGTCTCCCATCCAGGTACTAACCAGGCCCAACCCTGCTTAGCTTCCGAGATCAGACGAGATCGGGCGCTTTCAGGGTGGTATGGCCGCAGGTGTGAAAGTTTTTTATTTTACTTCTCTTATTCTGCTGCTGCTGCTGCTGCTGCTGCTGCTGCTGCTGCTGCTGCTGCTGCTGCTGCTGCTTGTCGTCAGACAGAAAGAATTATAAGCCCTGGGACAGGACAGAGAAGGTGAGAAGGTTCAAATAAGGGTTTAAAGCTTTGATGATGAGCAAGAAACACATGGCAAAAAGCTCTCCCCGGACTGTGAGAAAAGAAAAAGCCTACAACACCTGGTATTCCCAGGCGGTCTCCCATCCAGGTACTAACCAGGCCCAACCCTGCTTAGCTTCCGAGATCGGGCGCTTTCAGGGTGGTATGGCCGCAGGTGTGAAAGTTTTTTATTTTACTTCTCTTATTCTGTTGCTGTTGCTGCTGCTGCTGCTGCTGCTGCTGCTGCTTGTCGTCAGACAGAAAGAATTATAAGCCCTGGGACAGGACAGAGAAGGTGAGAAGGTTCAAATAAGGGTTTAAAGCTTTGATGATGAGCAAGAAACACATGGCAAAAAGCTCTCCCCGGACTGTGAGAAAAAATTAAAAGCCTACAACACCTGGTATCCCCAGGCGGTCTCCCATCCAGGTACTAACCAGGCCCAACCCTGCTTAGCTTCCGAGATCAGACAAGATCGGGCGCTTTCAGGGTTGTATGGCCGCAGGTGTGAAAGTCTTTTATTTTACTTCTCTTATTCTGTTGCTGCTGCTGCTGCTGCTGCTGCTGCTGCTGCTGCTGCTGCTTGTCGACAGACAAAAAGAATTATAAGCCCTGGGACAGGACAGAGAAGGTGAGAAGGTTCAAATAAGGGTTTAAAGCTTTGATGATGAGCAAGAAACACATGGCAAAAAGCTCTCCCCGGACTGTGAGAAAAAATTAAAAGCCTACAACACCTGGTATTCCCAGGCGGTCTCCCATCCAGGTACTAACCAGGCCCAACCCTGCTTAGCTTCCGAGATCAGACGAGATCTGGCGCTTTCAGGGTGGTATGGCCGCAGGTGTGAAAGTTTTTTATTTTACTTCTCTTATTCTGTTGCTGCTGCTGCTGCTGCTGCTGCTGCTGCTGCTGCTGCTGCTTGTCGTCAGACAAAAAGAATTATAAGCCCTGGGACAGGACAGAGAAGGTGAGAAGGTTCAAATAAGGGTTTAAAGCTTTGATGATGAGCAAGAAACACATGGCAAAAAGCTCTCCCCGGACTGTGAGAAAAAATTAAAAGCCTACAACACCTGGTATCCCCAGGCGGTCTCCCATCCAGGTACTAACCAGGCCCAACCCTGCTTAGCTTCCGAGATCAGACAAGATCGGGCGCTTTCAGGGTTGTATGGCCGCAGGTGTGAAAGTTTTTTATTTTACTTCTCTTATTCTGTTGCTGCTGCTGCTGCTGCTGCTGCTGCTGCTGCTGCTGCTGCTGCTGCTTGTCGACAGACAAAAAGAATTATAAGCCCTGGGACAGGACAGAGAAGGTGAGAAGGTTCAAATAAGGGTTTAAAGCTTTGATGATGAGCAAGAAACACATGGCAAAAAGCTCTCCCCGGACTGTGAGAAAAAATTAAAAGCCTACAACACCTGGTATTCCCAGGCGGTCTCCCATCCAGGTACTAACCAGGCCCAACCCTGCTTAGCTTCCGAGATCAGACGAGATCTGGCGCTTTCAGGGTGGTATGGCCGCAGGTGTGAAAGTTTTTTATTTTACTTCTCTTATTCTGTTGCTGCTGCTGCTGCTGCTGCTGCTGCTGCTGCTGCTGCTGCTGCTTGTCGTCAGACAAAAAGAATTATAAGCCCTGGGACAGGACAGAGAAGGTGAGAAGGTCCAAATAAGGGTTTAAAGCTTTGATGATGAGCAAGAAACACATGGCAAAAAGCTCTCCCCGGACTGTGAGAAAAAATTAAAAGCCTACAACACCTGGTATTCCCAGGCGGTCTCCCATCCAGGTACTAACCAGGCCCAACCCTGCTTAGCTTCCGAGATCAGGCGCTTTCAGGGTGGTATGGCCGCAGGTGTGAAAGTTTTTTATTTTACTTCTCTTATTCTGTTGCTGCTGCTGCTGCTGCTGCTGCTGCTGCTGCTGCTGCTGCTGCTGCTGCTGCTGCTGCTGCTGCTGCTGCTGCTGCTGCTGCTGCTGCTGCTGCTGCTGCTGCTGCTGCTGCTGCTGCTGCTGCTGCTGCTTGTCGTCAGACAGAAATAATTATAAGCCCTGGGACAGGACAGAGAAGGTGAGAAGGTTCAAATAAGGGTTTAAAGCTTTGATGATGAGCAAGAAACACATGGCAAAAAGCTCTCCCCGGACTGTGAGAAAAGAAAAAGCCTACAACACCTGGTATTCCCAGGCGGTCTCCCATCCAGGTACTAACCAGGCCCAACCCTGCTTAGCTTCCGAGATCAGACAAGATCGAGCGCTTTCAGGGTGGTATGGCCGCAGGTGTGAAAGTTTTTTATTTTACTTCTCTTATTCTGTTGCTGCTGCTGCTGCTGCTGCTGCTGCTGCTGCTGCTGCTGCTGCTGCTGCTGCTTGTCGTCAGACAGAAAGAATTATAAGCCCTGGGACAGGACAGAGAAGGTGAGAAGGTTCAAATAAGGGTTTAAAGCTTTGATGATGAGCAAGAAACACATGGCAAAAAGCTCTCCCCGGACTGTGAGAAAAAATTAAAAGCCTACAACACCTGGTATTCCCAGGCGGTCTCCCATCCAGGTACTAACCAGGCCCAACCCTGCTTAGCTTCCGAGATCAGGCGCTTTCAGGGTGGTATGGCCGCAGGTGTGAAAGTTCTTTATTTTACTTCTCTTATTCTGTTGCTGCTGCTGCTGCTGCTGCTGCTGCTGCTGCTGCTGCTGCTGCTGCTGCTGCTGCTGCTGCTGCTGCTGCTGCTGCTGCTGCTGCTGCTGCTGCTGCTGCTGCTGCTGCTGCTGCTGCTGCTGCTGCTTGTCGTCAGACAGAAAGAATTATAAGCCCTGGGACAGGACAGAGAAGGTGAGAAGGTTCAAATAAGGGTTTAAAGCTTTGATGATGAGCAAGAAACACATGGCAAAAAGCTCTCCCCGGACTGTGAGAAAAAATTAAAAGCCTACAACACCTGGTATTCCCAGGCGGTCTCCCATCCAGGTACCAACCAGGCCCAACCCTGCTTAGCTTCCAAGATCAGGCGCTTTCAGGGTGGTATGGCCGCAGGTGTGAAAGTGTTTTATTTTACTTCTCTTATTCTGTTGCTGCTGCTGCTGCTTGTCATCAGACAGAAATAATTATAAGCCCTGGGACAGGACAGAGAAGGTGAGAAGGTTCAAATAAGGGTTTAAAGCTTTGTTGATGAGCAAGAAACACATGGCAAAAAGCTCTCCCCGGACTGTGAGAAAAAATTAAAATCCTACAACACCTGGTATTCCCAGGCGGTCTCCCATCCAGGTACTAACCAGGCCCAACCCTGCTTAGCTTCCGAGATCAGACGAGATCGGGCGCTTTCAGGGTGGTATGGCCGCAGGTGTGAAAGTTTTTTATTTTACTTCTCTTATTCTGTTGCTGCTGCTGCTGCTGCTGCTGCTGCTGCTGCTGCTGCTGCTGCTTGTCGTCAGACAGAAAGAATTATAAGCCCTGGGACAGGACAGAGAAGGTGAGAAGGTTCAAATAAGGGTTTAAAGCTTTGATGATGAGCAAGAAACACATGGCAAAAAGCTCTCCCCGGACTGTGAGAAAAAATTAAAAGCCTACAACACCTGGTATTCCCAGGCGGTCTCCCATCCAGGTACTAACCAGGCCCAACCCTGCTTAGCTTCCGAGATCAGGCGCTTTCAGGGTGGTATGGCCGCAGGTGTGAAAGTTCTTTATTTTACTTCTCTTATTCTGTTGCTGCTGCTGCTGCTGCTGCTGCTGCTGCTGCTGCTGCTGCTGCTGCTGCTGCTGCTGCTGCTGCTGCTGCTGCTGCTGCTGCTGCTGCTTGTCGTCAGACAGAAAGAATTATAAGCCCTGGGACAGGACAGAGAAGGTGAGAAGGTTCAAATAAGGGTTTAAAGCTTTGATGATGAGCAAGAAACACATGGCAAAAAGCTCTCCCCGGACTGTGAGAAAAAATTAAAAGCCTACAACACCTGGTATTCCCAGGCGGTCTCCCATCCAGGTACTAACCAGGCCCAACCCTGCTTAGCTTCCAAGATCAGGCGCTTTCAGGGTGGTATGGCCGCAGGTGTGAAAGTGTTTTATTTTACTTCTCTTATTCTGTTGCTGCTGCTGCTGCTTGTCATCAGACAGAAATAATTATAAGCCCTGGGACAGGACAGAGAAGGTGAGAAGGTTCAAATAAGGGTTTAAAGCTTTGATGATGAGCAAGAAACACATGGCAAAAAGCTCTCCCCGGACTGTGAGAAAAGAAAAAGCCTACAACACCTGGTATTCCCAGGCGGTCTCCCATCCAGGTACTAACCAGGCCCAACCCTGCTTAGCTTCCGAGATCAGGCGCTTTCAGGGTGGTATGGCCGCAGGTGTGAAAGCTCTTTATTTTACTTCTCTTGTTCTGTTGCTGCTGCTGCTGCTGCTGCTGCTGCTGCTGCTGCTGCTGCTGCTGCTGCTGCTGCTGCTGCTGCTGCTGCTGCTGCTGCTGCTGCTGCTGCTGCTTGTCGTCAGACAGAAAGAATTATAAGCCCTGGGACAGGACAGAGAAGGTGAGAAGGTTCAAATAAGGGTTTAAAGCTTTGATGATGAGCAAGAAACACATGGCAAAAAGCTCTCCCCGGACTGTGAGAAAAGAAAAAGCCTACAACACCTGGTATTCCCAGGCGGTCTCCCATCCAGGTACTAACCAGGCCCAACCCTGCTTAGCTTCCGAGATCAGGCGCTTTCAGGGTGGTATGGCCGCAGGTGTGAAAGTTCTTTATTTTACTTCTCTTATTCTGTTGCTGCTGCTGCTGCTGCTGCTGCTGCTGCTGCTGCTGCTGCTGCTGCTGCTGCTGCTGCTGCTGCTGCTGCTGCTGCTGCTGCTGCTGCTGCTTGTCGTCAGACAGAAAGAATTATAAGCCCTGGGACAGGACAGAGAAGGTGAGAAGGTTCAAATAAGGGTTTAAAGCTTTGATGATGAGCAAGAAACACATGGCAAAAAGCTCTCCCCGGACTGTGAGAAAAAATTAAAAGCCTACAACACCTTGTATTCCCAGGCGGTCTCCCATCCAGGCACTAACCAGGCCCAACCCTGCTTAGCTTCCAAGATCAGACGAGATCGGGCGCTTTCAGGGTGGTATGGCCGCAGGTGTGAAAGTTTTTTATTTTACTTCTCTTATTCTGTTGCTGCTGCTGCTGCTGCTGCTGCTGCTGCTGCTGCTGCTGCTGCTGCTGCTGCTGCTGCTGCTGCTGCTGCTGCTGCTTGTCGTCAGACAAAAAGAATTATAAGCCCTGGGACAGGACAGAGAAGGTGAGAAGGTTCAAATAAGGGTTTAAAGCTTTGATGATGAGCAAGAAACACATGGCAAAAAGCTCTCCCCGGACTGTGAGAAAAAATTAAAAGCCTACAACACCTGGTATTCCCAGGCGGTCTCCCATCCAGGTACTAACCAGGCCCAACCCTGCTTAGCTTCCGAGATCAGACGAGATCGGGCGCTTTCAGGGTGGTATGGCCGCAGGTGTGAAAGTTCTTTATTTTACTTCTCTTATTCTGTTGCTGCTGCTGCTGCTGCTGCTGCTGCTGCTGCTGCTGCTGCTTGTCGTCAGACAGAAAGAATTATAAGCCCTGGGACAGGACAGAGAAGGTGAGAAGGTTCAAATAAGGGTTTAAAGCTTTGATGATGAGCAAGAAACACATGGCAAAAAGCTCTCCCCGGACTGTGAGAAAAAATTAAAAGCCTACAACACCTGGTATTCCCAGGCGGTCTCCCATCCAGGTACTAACCAGGCCCAACCCTGCTTAGCGTCCAAGATCAGACGAGATCAGGCGCTTTCAGGGTGGTATGGCCGCAGGTGTGAAAGTTTTTTATTTTACTTCTCTTATTCTGTTGCTGCTGCTGCTGCTGCTGCTGCTGCTGCTGCTGCTGCTGCTGCTGCTTGTCGTCAGACAAAAAGAATTATAAGCCCTGGGACAGGACAGAGAAGGTGAGAAGGTTCAAATAAGGGTTTAAAGCTTTGATGATGAGCAAGAAACACATGGCAAAAAGCTCTCCCCGGACTGTGAGAAAAAATTAAAAGCCTACAACACCTGGTATTCCCAGGCGGTCTCCCATCCAGGTACTAACCAGGCCCAACCCTGCTTAGCTTCCGAGATCAGACGAGATCGGGCGCTTTCAGGGTGGTATGGCCGCAGGTGTGAAAGTTCTTTATTTTACTTCTCTTATTCTGTTGCTGCTGCTGCTGCTGCTGCTGCTGCTGCTGCTGCTGCTGCTGCTGCTGCTTGTCGTCAGACAGAAAGAATTATAAGCCCTGGGACAGGACAGAGAAGGTGAGAAGGTTCAAATAAGGGTTTAAAGCTTTGATGATGAGCAAGAAACACATGGCAAAAAGCTCTCCCCGGACTGTGAGAAAAAATTAAAAGCCTACAACACCTGGTATTCCCAGGCGGTCTCCCATCCAGGTACTAACCAGGCCCAACCCTGCTTAGCTTCCAAGATCAGACGAGATCGGGCGCTTTCAGGGTGGTATGGCCGCAGGTGTGAAAGTTTTTTATTTTACTTCTCTTATTCTGTTGCTGCTGCTGCTGCTGCTGCTGCTGCTGCTGCTGCTGCTGCTTGTCGTCAGACAAAAAGAATTATAAGCCCTGGGACAGGACAGAGAAGGTGAGAAGGTTCAAATAAGGGTTTAAAGCTTTGATGATGAGCAAGAAACACATGGCAAAAAGCTCTCCCCGGACTGTGAGAAAAAATTAAAAGCCTACAACACCTGGTATTCCCAGGCGGTCTCCCATCCAGGTACTAACCAGGCCCAACCCTGCTTAGCTTCCGAGATCAGGCGCTTTCAGGGTGGTATGGCCGCAGGTGTGAAAGTTCTTTATTTTACTTCTCTTATTCTGTTGCTGCTGCTGTTGCTGCTGCTGCTGTTGCTGCTGCTGCTGTTGCTGCTGCTGCTGTTGCTGCTGCTGCTGTTGCTGCTGCTGCTGTTGCTGCTGCTGCTGTTGCTGCTGCTGCTGTTGCTGCTGCTGCTGCTGCTGCTGCTGCTGCTGCTGCTTGTCGTCAGACAGAAAGAATTATAAGCCCTGGGACAGGACAGAGAAGGTGAGAAGGTTCAAATAAGGGTTTAAAGCTTTGATGATGAGCAAGAAACACATGGCAAAAAGCTCTCCCCGGACTGTGAGAAAAAATTAAAAGCCTACAACACCTGGTATTCCCAGGCGGTCTCCCATCCAGGTACTAACCAGGCCCAACCCTGCTTAGCTTCCAAGATCAGACGAGATCAGGCGCTTTCAGGGTGGTATGGCCGTAGGTGTGAAAGTTTTTTATTTTACTTCTCTTATTCTGTTGCTGCTGCTGCTGCTGCTGCTGCTGCTGCTGCTGCTGCTGCTGCTGCTTGTCGTCAGACAAAAAGAATTATAAGCCCTGGGACAGGACAGAGAAGGTGAGAAGGTTCAAATAAGGGTTTAAAGCTTTGATGATGAGCAAGAAACACATGGCAAAAAGCTCTCCCCGGACTGTGAGAAAAAATTAAAAGCCTACAACATCTGGTATTCCCAGGCGGTCTCCCATCCAGGTACTAACCAGGCCCAACCCTGCTTAGCTTCCAAGATCAGGCGCTTTCAGGGTGGTATGGCCGCAGGTGTGAAATTTATTTATTTTACTTCTCTTATTCTGTTGCTGCTGCTGCTGCTGCTTGTCGTCAGACAGAAAGAATTATAAGCCCTGGGACAGGACAGAGAAGGTGAGAAGGTTCAAATAAGGGTTTAAAGCTTTGATGATGAGCAAGAAACACATGGCAAAAAGCTCTCCCCGGACTGTGAGAAAAGAAAAAGCCTACAACACCTGGTATTCCCAGGCGGTCTCCCATCCAGGTACTAACCAGGCCCAACCCTGCTTAGCTTCCGAGATCAGACGAGATCGGGCGCTTTCAGGGTGGTATGGCCGCAGGTGTGAAAGTTTTTTATTTTACTTCTCTTATTCTGTTGCTGTTGCTGTTGCTGCTGCTGCTGCTGCTGCTGCTGCTGCTGCTGCTGCTGCTTGTCGTCAGACAGAAAGAATTATAAGCCCTGGGACAGGACAGAGAAGGTGAGAAGGTTCAAATAAGGGTTTAAAGCTTTGATGATGAGCAAGAAACACATGGCAAAAAGCTCTCCCCGGACTGTGAGAAAAGAAAAAGCCTACAACACCTGGTATTCCCAGGCGGTCTCCCATCCAGGTACTAACCAGGCCAAACCCTGCTTAGCTTCCGAGATCAGACAAGATTGGGCGCTTTCAGGGTGGTATGGCCGCAGGTATGAAAGCTCTTTATTTTACTTTTCTTATTCTGTTGCTGCTGCTGCTGCTGCTGCTGCTGCTGCTGCTGCTGCTGCTGCTGCTGCTGCTTGTCGTCAGACAGAAAGAATTATAAGCCCTGGGACAGGACAGAGAAGGTGAGAAGGTTCAAATAAGGGTTTAAAGCTTTGATGATGAGCAAGAAACACATGGCAAAAAGCTCTCCCCGGACTGTGAGAAAAGAAAAAGCCTACAACACCTGGTATTCCCAGGCAGTCTCCCATCCAGGTACTAACCAGGCCCAACCCTGCTTAGCTTCCGAGATCAGACGAGATCGGGCGCTTTCAGGGTGGTATGGCCGCAGGTGTGAAAGCTCTTTATTTTACTTTTCTTATTCTGTTGCTGCTGCTGCTGCTGCTGCTGCTGCTGCTGCTGCTTGTCGTCAGACAGAAAGAATTATAAGCCCTGGGACAGGACAGAGAAGGTGAGAAGGTTCAAATAAGGGTTTAAAGCTTTGATGATGAGCAAGAAACACATGGCAAAAAGCTCTCCCCGGACTGTGAGAAAAAATTAAAAGCCTACAACACCTGGTATTCCCAGGCGGTCTCCCATCCAGGTACTATACAGGCCCAACCCTGCTTAGCTTCCGAGATCAGATAAGATCAAGCACTTTCAGGGTGGTATGGCCGCAGGTGTGAAAGCATTTTATTTTACTTCTCTTATTCTGTTGCTGCTGCTGCTGCTGCTGCTGCTGCTGCTGCTGCTGCTGCTGCTGCTTGTCGTCAGACAGAAAGAATTATAAGCCCTGGGACAGGACAGAGAAGGTGAGAAGGTTCAAATAAGGGTTTAAAGCTTTGATGATGAGCAAGAAACACATGGCAAAAAGCTCTCCCCGGACTGTGAGAAAAAATTAAAAGCCTACAACACCTGGTATTCCCAGGCGGTCTCCCATCCAGGTACTATACAGGCCCAACCCTGCTTAGCTTCCGAGATCAGATAAGATCAAGCACTTTCAGGGTGGTATGGCCGCAGGTGTGAAAGCATTTTATTTTACTTCTCTTATTCTGTTGCTGCTGCTGCTGCTGCTGCTGCTGCTGCTGCTGCTGCTGCTGCTGCTGCTGCTGCTGCTGCTGCTGCTGCTGCTGCTGCTGCTTGTCGTCAGACAAAAAGAATTATAAGCCCTGGGACAGGACAGAGAAGGTGAGAAGGTTCAAATAAGGGTTTAAAGCTTTGATGATGAGCAAGAAACACATGGCAAAAAGCTCTCCCCGGACTGTGAGAAAAAATTAAAAGCCTACAACACCTGGTATTCCCAGGCGGTCTCCCATCCAGGTACTAACCAGGCCCAACCCTGCTTAGCTTCCGAGATCAGACGAGATCGGGCGCTTTCAGGGTGGTATGGCCGCAGGTGTGAAAGTTCTTTATTTTACTTCTCTTATTCTGTTGCTGCTGCTGCTGCTGCTGCTGCTGCTGCTGCTGCTGCTGCTGCTGCTTGTCGTCAGACAGAAAGAATTATAAGCCCTGGGACAGGACAGAGAAGGTGAGAAGGTTCAAATAAGGGTTTAAAGCTTTGATGATGAGCAAGAAACACATGGCAAAAAGCTCTCCCCGGACTGTGAGAAAAAATTAAAAGCCTACAACACCTGGTATTCCCAGGCGGTCTCCCATCCAGGTACTAACCAGGCCCAACACTGCTTAGCTTCCAAGATCAGACGAGATCGGGCGCTTTCAGGGTGGTATGGCCGCAGGTGTGAAAGTTTTTTATTTTACTTCTCTTATTCTGTTGCTGCTGCTGCTGCTGCTGCTGCTGCTGCTGCTGCTGCTGCTGCTGCTGCTGCTGCTGCTGCTTGTCGTCAGACAAAAAGAATTATAAGCCCTGGGACAGGACAGAGAAGGTGAGAAGGTTCAAATAAGGGTTTAAAGCTTTGATGATGAGCAAGAAACACATGGCAAAAAGCTCTCCCCGGACTGTGAGAAAAAATTAAAAGCCTACAACACCTGGTATTCCCAGGCGGTCTCCCATCCAGGTACTAACCAGGCCCAACCCTGCTTAGCTTCCGAGATCAGACGAGATCGGGCGCTTTCAGGGTGGTATGGCCGCAGGTGTGAAATTTCTTTATTTTACTTCTCTTATTCTGTTGCTGCTGCTGCTGCTGCTGCTGCTGCTGCTGCTGCTGCTGCTGCTGCTGCTTGTCGTCAGACAGAAAGAATTATAAGCCCTGGGACAGGACAGAGAAGGTGAGAAGGTTCAAATAAGGGTTTAAAGCTTTGATGATGAGCAAGAAACACATGGCAAAAAGCTCTCCCCGGACTGTGAGAAAAAATTAAAAGCCTACAACACCTGGTATTCCCAGGCGGTCTCCCATCCAGGTACTAACCAGGCCCAACCCTGCTTAGCTTCCAAGATCAGACGAGATCGGGCGCTTTCAGGGTGGTATGGCCGCAGGTGTGAAAGTTCTTTATTTTACTTCTCTTATTCTGTTGCTGCTGCTGCTGCTGCTGCTGCTGCTGCTGCTGCTGCTGCTGCTGCTTGTCGTCAGACAGAAAGAATTATAAGCCCTGGGACAGGACAGAGAAGGTGAGAAGGTTCAAATAAGGGTTTAAAGCTTTGATGATGAGCAAGAAACACATGGCAAAAAGCTCTCCCCGGACTGTGAGAAAAAATTAAAAGCCTACAACACCTGGTATTCCCAGGAGGTCTCCCATCCAGGTACTAACCAGGCCCAACCCTGCTTAGCTTCCAAGATCAGACGAGATCGGGCGCTTTCAGGGTGGTATGGCCGCAGGTGTGAAAGTTTTTTATTTTACTTCTCTTATTCTGTTGCTGCTGCTGCTGCTGCTGCTGCTGCTGCTGCTGCTGCTGCTGCTGCTGCTGCTGCTGCTGCTGCTGCTGCTTGTCGTCAGACAAAAAGAATTATAAGCCCTGGGACAGGACAGAGAAGGTGAGAAGGTTCAAATAAGGGTTTAAAGCTTTGATGATGAGCAAGAAACACATGGCAAAAAGCTCTCCCCGGACTGTGAGAAAAAATTAAAAGCCTACAACACCTGGTATTCCCAGGCGGTCTCCCATCCAGGTACTAACCAGGCCCAACCCTGCTTAGCTTCCGAGATCAGACGAGATCGGGCGCTTTCAGGGTGGTATGGCCGCAGGTGTGAAAGTTCTTTATTTTACTTCTCTTATTCTGCTGCTGCTGCTGCTGCTGCTGCTGCTGCTGCTGCTGCTGCTGCTGCTGCTGCTGCTTGTCGTCAGACAGAAAGAATTATAAGCCCTGGGACAGGACAGAGAAGGTGAGAAGGTTCAAATAAGGGTTTAAAGCTTTGATGATGAGCAAGAAACACATGGCAAAAAGCTCTCCCCGGACTGTGAGAAAAAATTAAAAGCCTACAACACCTGGTATTCCCAGGCAGTCTCCCATCCAGGTACTAACCAGGCCCAACCCTGCTTAGCTTCCAAGATCAGACGAGATCAGGCGCTTTCAGGGTGGTATGGCCGCAGGTGTGAAAGTATTTTATTTTACTTCTCTTATTCTGTTGCTGCTGCTGCTGCTGCTGCTGCTGCTGCTGCTGCTGCTGCTGCTGCTGCTGCTTGTCGTCAGACAAAAAGAATTATAAGCCCTGGGACAGGACAGAGAAGGTGAGAAGGTTCAAATAAGGGTTTAAAGCTTTGATGATGAGCAAGAAACACATGGCAAAAAGCTCTCCCCGGACTGTGAGAAAAAATTAAAAGCCTACAACACCTGGTATTCCCAGGCGGTCTCCCATCCAGGTACTAACCAGGCCCAACCCTGCTTAGCTTCCGAGATCAGACGAGATCGGGCGCTTTCAGGGCGGTATGGCCGCAGGTGTGAAATTTATTTATTTTACTTCTCTTATTCTGTTGCTGCTGCTGCTCCTGCTGCTGCTGCTGCTGCTGCTCCTGCTGCTGCTGCTGCTGCTGCTTGTCGTCAGACAGAAAGAATTATAAGCCCTGGGACAGGACAGAGAAGGTGAGAAGGTTCAAATAAGGGTTTAAAGCTTTGATGATGAGCAAGAAACACATGGCAAAAAGCTCTCCCCGGACTGTGAGAAAAAATTAAAAGCCTACAACACCTGGTATTCCCAGGGGGTCTCCCATCCAGGTACTAACCAGGCCCAACCCTGCTTAGCTTCCAAGATCAGACGAGATCGGGCGCTTTCAGGGTGGTATGGCCGCAGGTGTGAAATTTTTTTATTTTACTTCTCTTATTCTGCTGCTGCTGCTGCTGCTGCTGCTGCTGCTGCTGCTGCTGCTGCTGCTGCTGCTGCTGCTGCTGCTGCTGCTGCTGCTGCTTGTCGTCAGACAAAAAGAATTATAAGCCCTGGGACAGGACAGAGAAGGTGAGAAGGTTCAAATAAGGGTTTAAAGCTTTGATGATGAGCAAGAAACACATGGCAAAAAGCTCTCCCCGGACTGTGAGAAAAAATTAAAAGCCTACAACACCTGGTATTCCCAGGCGGTCCCCCATCCAGGTACTAACCAGGCCCAACCCTGCTTAGCTTCCGAGATCAGACGAGATCGGGCGCTTTCATGGTGGTATGGCCGCAGGTGTGAAAGTTCTTTATTTTACTTCTCTTATTCTGTTGCTGCTGCTGCTGCTGCTGCTGCTGCTGCTGCTGCTGCTGCTGCTGCTGCTGCTGCTGCTGCTGCTGCTGCTGCTTGTCGTCAGACAGAAAGAATTATAAGCCCTGGGACAGGACAGAGAAGGTGAGAAGGTTCAAATAAGGGTTTAAAGCTTTGATGATGAGCAAGAAACACATGGCAAAAAGCTCTCCCCGGACTGTGAGAAAAAATTAAAAGCCTACAACACCTGGTATTCCCAGGCGGTCTCCCATCCAGGTACTATACAGGCCCAACCCTGCTTAGCTTCCGAGATCAGATAAGATCAAGCACTTTCAGGGTGGTATGGCCGCAGGTGTGAAAGCATTTTATTTTACTTCTCTTATTCTGTTGCTGCTGCTGCTGCTGCTGCTGCTGCTGCTGCTGCTGCTGCTGCTGCTTGTCGTCAGACAAAAAGAATTATAAGCCCTGGGACAGGACAGAGAAGGTGAGAAGGTTCAAATAAGGGTTTAAAGCTTTGATGATGAGCAAGAAACACATGGCAAAAAGCTCTCCCCGGACTGTGAGAAAAAATTAAAAGCCTACAACACCTGGTATTCCCAGGCGGTCTCCCATCCAGGTACTAACCAGGCCCAACCCTGCTTAGCTTCCGAGATCAGACGAGATCGGGCGCTTTCAGGGTGGTATGGCCGCAGGTGTGAAAGTTCTTTATTTTACTTCTCTTATTCTGTTGCTGCTGCTGCTGCTGCTGCTGCTGCTGCTGCTGCTGCTGCTGCTTGTCGTCAGACAGAAAGAATTATAAGCCCTGGGACAGGACAGAGAAGGTGAGAAGGTTCAAATAAGGGTTTAAAGCTTTGATGGTGAGCAAGAAACACATGGCAAAAAGCTCTCCCCGGACTGTGAGAAAAAATTAAAAGCCTACAACACCTGGTATTCCCAGGTGGTCTCCCATCCAGGTACTAACCAGGCCCAACCCTGCTTAGCTTCCAAGATCAGACGAGATCGGGCGCTTTCAGGGTGGTATGGGCACAGGTGTGAAAGTTTTTTATTTTACTTCTCTTATTCTGTTGCTGCTGCTGCTGCTGCTGCTGCTGCTGCTGCTGCTGCTGCTGCTGATGCTTGTCGTCAGACAAAAAGAATTATAAGCCCTGGGACAGGACAGAGAAGGTGAGAAGGTTCAAATAAGGGTTTAAAGCTTTGATGATGAGCAAGAAACTCATGGCAAAAAGCTCTCCCCGGACTGTGAGAAAAAATTAAAAGCCTACAACACCTGGTATTCCCAGGCGGTCTCCCATCCAGGTACTAACCAGGCCCAACCCTGCTTAGCTTCCGAGATCAGGCGCTTTCAGGGTGGTATGGCCGCAGGTGTGAAAGTTCTTTATTTTACTTCTCTTATTCTGTTGCTGCTGCTGCTGCTGCTGCTGCTGCTGCTGCTGCTGCTGCTGCTGCTGCTGCTGCTGCTGCTGCTGCTGCTGCTGCTGCTGCTGCTGCTGCTGCTGCTGCTGCTGCTTGTCGTCAGACAGAAAGAATTATAAGCCCTGGGACAGGACAGAGAAGGTGAGAAGGTTCAAATAAGGGTTTAAAGCTTTGATGATGAGCAAGAAACACATGGCAAAAAGCTCTCCCCGGACTGTGAGAAAAGAAAAAGCCTACAACACCTGGTATTCCCAGGCGGTCTCCCATCCAGGTACTAACCAGGCCCAACCCAGCTTAGCTTCCGAGATCAGACGAGATCGGGCGCTTTCAGGGTGGTATGGCCGCAGGTGTGAAAGTTTTTTATTTTACTTCTCTTATTCTGCTGCTGCTGCTGCTGCTGCTGCTGCTGCTGCTTCTGCTGCTGCTTGTCGTCAGGCAGAAAGAATTATAAGCCCTGGGACAGGACAGAGAAGGTGAGAAGGTTCAAATAAGGGTTTAAAGCTTTGATGATGAGCAAGAAACACATGGCAAAAAGCTCTCCCCGGACTGTGAGAAAAAATTAAAAGCCTACAACACCTGGTATTCCCAGGCGGTCTCCCATCCAGGTACTAACCAGGCCCAACCCTGCTTAGCTTCCGAGATCAGGCGCTTTCAGGGTGGTATGGCCGCAGGTGTGAAAGTGTTTTATTTTACTTCTCTTATTCTGTTGCTGCTGCTGCTGCTTGTCATCAGACAGAAATAATTATAAGCCCTGGGACAGGACAGAGAAGGTGAGAAGGTTCAAATAAGGGTTTAAAGCTTTGATGATGAGCAAGAAACACATGGCAAAAAGCTCTCCCCGGACTGTGAGAAAAAATTAAAAGCCTACAACACCTGGTATTCCCAGGCGGTCTCCCATCCAGGTACTAACCAGGCCCAACCCTGCTTAGCTTCCAAGATCAGACGAGATCAGGCGCTTTCAGGGTCGTATGGCCGTAGGTGTGAAAGTTTTTTATTTTACTTCTCTTATTCTGTTGCTGCTGCTGCTGCTGCTGCTGCTGCTGCTGCTGCTGCTGCTGCTGCTGCTGCTGCTGCTGCTGCTGCTGCTTGTCGTCAGACAAAAAGAATTATAAGCCCTGGGACAGGACAGAGAAGGTGAGAAGGTTCAAATAAGGGTTTAAAGCTTTGATGATGAGCAAGAAACACATGGCAAAAAGCTCTCCCCGGACTGTGAGAAAAAATTAAAAGCCTACAACATCTGGTATTCCCAGGCGGTCTCCCATCCAGGTACTAACCAGGCCCAACCCTGCTTAGCTTCCGAGATCAGGCGCTTTCAGGGTGGTATGGCCGCAGGTGTGAAATTTATTTATTTTACTTCTCTTATTCTGTTGCTGCTGCTGCTGCTGCTGCTGCTGCTGCTGCTGCTGCTGCTGCTGCTGCTGCTGCTGCTGCTGCTGCTGCTGCTGCTGCTGCTGCTGCTGCTGCTGCTGCTTGCTGCTGCTGCTGCTGCTTGTCGTCAGACAGAAAGAATTATAAGCCCTGGGACACAGGACAGAGAAGGTGAGAAGGTTCAAATAAGGGTTTAAAGCTTTGATGATGAGCAAGAAACACATGGCAAAAAGCTCTCCCCGGACTGTGAGAAAAAATTAAAAGCCTACAACACCTGGTATTCCCAGGTGGTCTCCCATCCAGGTACTAACCAGGCCCAACCCTGCTTAGCTTCCAAGATCAGACGAGATCAGGCGCTTTCAGGGTGGTATGGCCGCAGGTGTGAAAGTATTTTATTTTACTTCTCTTATTCTGTTGCTGCTGCTGCTGCTGCTGCTGCTGCTGCTGCTGCTGCTGCTGCTGCTGCTGCTGCTGCTGCTGCTTGTCGTCAGACAAAAAGAATTATAAGCCCTGGGACAGGACAGAGAAGGTGAGAAGGTTCAAATAAGGGTTTAAAGCTTTGATGATGAGCAAGAAACACATGGCAAAAAGCTCTCCCCGGACTGTGAGAAAAAATTAAAAGCCTACAACACCTGGTATTCCCAGGCGGTCTCCCATCCAGGTACTAACCAGGCCCAACCCTGCTTAGCTTCCGAGATCAGACGAGATCGGGCGCTTTCAGGGCGGTATGGCCGCAGGTGTGAAATTTATTTATTTTACTTCTCTTATTCTGTTGCTGCTGCTGCTCCTGCTGCTGCTGCTGCTGCTCCTGCTGCTGCTGCTGCTGCTGCTTGTCGTCAGACAGAAAGAATTATAAGCCCTGGGACAGGACAGAGAAGGTGAGAAGGTTCAAATAAGGGTTTAAAGCTTTGATGATGAGCAAGAAACACATGGCAAAAAGCTCTCCCCGGACTGTGAGAAAAAATTAAAAGCCTACAACACCTGGTATTCCCAGGGGGTCTCCCATCCAGGTACTAACCAGGCCCAACCCTGCTTAGCTTCCAAGATCAGACGAGATCGGGCGCTTTCAGGGTGGTATGGCCGCAGGTGTGAAATTTTTTTATTTTACTTCTCTTATTCTGCTGCTGCTGCTGCTGCTGCTGCTGCTGCTGCTGCTGCTGCTGCTGCTGCTGCTTGTCGTCAGACAAAAAGAATTATAAGCCCTGGGACAGGACAGAGAAGGTGAGAAGGTTCAAATAAGGGTTTAAAGCTTTGATGATGAGCAAGAAACACATGGCAAAAAGCTCTCCCCGGACTGTGAGAAAAAATTAAAAGCCTACAACACCTGGTATTCCCAGGCGGTCCCCCATCCAGGTACTAACCAGGCCCAACCCTGCTTAGCTTCCGAGATCAGACGAGATCGGGCGCTTTCATGGTGGTATGGCCGCAGGTGTGAAAGTTCTTTATTTTACTTCTCTTATTCTGTTGCTGCTGCTGCTGCTGCTGCTGCTGCTGCTGCTGCTGCTGCTGCTGCTGCTTGTCGTCAGACAGAAAGAATTATAAGCCCTGGGACAGGACAGAGAAGGTGAGAAGGTTCAAATAAGGGTTTAAAGCTTTGATGATGAGCAAGAAACACATGGCAAAAAGCTCTCCCCGGACTGTGAGAAAAAATTAAAAGCCTACAACACCTGGTATTCCCAGGCGGTTTCCCATCCAGGTACTATACAGGCCCAACCCTGCTTAGTTTCCGAGATCAGATAAGATCAAGCACTTTCAGGGTGGTATGGCCGCAGGTGTGAAAGCATTTTATTTTACTTCTCTTATTCTGTTGCTGCTGCTGCTGCTGCTGCTGCTGCTGCTGCTGCTGCTGCTGCTGCTGCTGCTGCTTGTCGTCAGACAAAAAGAATTATAAGCCCTGGGACAGGACAGAGAAGGTGAGAAGGTTCAAATAAGGGTTTAAAGCTTTGATGATGAGCAAGAAACACATGGCAAAAAGCTCTCCCCGGACTGTGAGAAAAAATTAAAAGCCTACAACACCTGGTATTCCCAGGCGGTCTCCCATCCAGGTACTAACCAGGCCCAACCCTGCTTAGCTTCCGAGATCAGACGAGATCGGGCGCTTTCAGGGTGGTATGACCGCAGGTGTGAAAGTTTTTTATTTTACTTCTCTTATTCTGTTGCTGCTGCTGCTGCTGCTGCTGCTGCTGCTGCTGCTGCTTCTGCTGCTGCTTGTCGTCAGACAGAAAGAATTATAAGCCCTGGGACAGGACAGAGAAGGTGAGAAGGTTCAAATAAGGGTTTAAAGCTTTGATGATGAGCAAGAAACACATGGCAAAAAGCTCTCCCCGGACTGTGAGAAAAGAAAAAGCCTACAACACCTGGTATTCCCAGGCGGTCTCCCATCCAGGTACTAACCAGGCCCAACCCTGCTTAGCTTCCGAGATCAGGCGCTTTCAGGGTGGTATGGCCGCAGGTGTGAAAGTTTTTTATTTTACTTCTCTTATTCTGTTGCTGTTGTTGCTGTTGCTGCTGTTGCTGCTGTTGCTGCTGTTGCTGCTGCTGCTGCTGCTGCTGCTGCTGCTTGTCGTCAGACAGAAAGAATTATAAGCCCTGGGACAGGACAGAGAAGGTGAGAAGGTTCAAATAAGGGTTTAAAGCTTTGATGATGAGCAAGAAACACATGGCAAAAAGCTCTCCCCGGACTGTGAGAAAAGAAAAAGCCTACAACACCTGGTATTCCCAGGCGGTCTCCCATCCAGGTACTAACCAGGCCCAACCCTGCTTAGCTTCCGAGATCAGACGAGATTGGGCGCTTTCAGGGTGGTATGGCCGCAGGTGTGAAAGCTCTTTATTTTACTTTTCTTATTCTGTTGCTGCTGCTGCTGCTGCTGCTGCTGCTGCTGCTGCTGCTGCTGCTGCTTGTCGTCAGACAGAAAGAATTATAAGCCCTGGGACAGGACAGAGAAGGTGAGAAGGTTCAAATAAGGGTTTAAAGCTTTGATGATGAGCAAGAAACACATGGCAAAAAGCTCTCCCCGGACTGTGAGAAAAAATTAAAAGCCTACAACACCTGGTATTCCCAGGCGGTCTCCCATCCAGGTACTAACCAGGCCCAACCCTGCTTAGCTTCCGAGATCAGACGAGATCGGGCGCTTTCAGGGTGGTATGGCCGCAGGTGTGAAAGTTTTTTATTTTACTTCTCTTATTCTGTTGCTGCTGCTGCTGCTGCTGCTGCTGCTGCTGCTGCTGCTGCTGCTGCTGCTGCTGCTGCTGCTGCTACTGCTGCTGCTGCTGCTGCTGCTGCTGCTGCTTGTCGTCAGACAAAAAGAATTATAAGCCCTGGGACAGGACAGAGAAGGTGAGAAGGTTCAAATAAGGGTTTAAAGCTTTGATGATGAGCAAGAAACACATGGCAAAAAGCTCTCCCCGGACTGTGAGAAAAAATTAAAAGCCTACAACACCTGGTATTCCCAGGCGGTCTCCCATCCAGGTACTAACCAGGCCCAACCCTGCTTAGCTTCCGAGATCAGGCGCTTTCAGGGTGGTATGGCCGCAGGTGTGAAAGTTCTTTATTTTACTTCTCTTATTCTGTTGCTGCTGCTGCTGCTGCTGCTGCTGCTGCTGCTGCTGCTGCTGCTGCTGCTGCTGCTGCTGCTGCTGCTGCTGCTGCTGCTGCTGCTGCTGCTGCTGCTGCTGCTGCTTGTCGTCAGACAGAAAGAATTATAAGCCCTGGGACAGGACAGAGAAGGTGAGAAGGTTCAAATAAGGGTTTAAAGCTTTGATGGTGAGCAAGAAACACATGGCAAAAAGCTCTCCCCGGACTGTGAGAAAAAATTAAAAGCCTACAACACCTGGTATTCCCAGGTGGTCTCCCATCCAGGTACTAACCAGGCCCAACCCTGCTTAGCTTCCAAGATCAGACGAGATCGGGCGCTTTCAGGGTGGTATGGGCACAGGTGTGAAAGTTTTTTATTTTACTTCTCTTATTCTGTTGCTGCTGCTGCTGCTGCTGCTGCTGCTGCTGCTGCTGCTGCTGCTGCTGCTGCTGCTGCTGCTGCTGCTGCTGCTGCTGCTGATGCTTGTCGTCAGACAAAAAGAATTATAAGCCCTGGGACAGGACAGAGAAGGTGAGAAGGTTCAAATAAGGGTTTAAAGCTTTGATGATGAGCAAGAAACTCATGGCAAAAAGCTCTCCCCGGACTGTGAGAAAAAATTAAAAGCCTACAACACCTGGTATTCCCAGGCGGTCTCCCATCCAGGTACTAACCAGGCCCAACCCTGCTTAGCTTCCGAGATCAGACGAGATCGGGCGCTTTCAGGGTGGTATGGCCGCAGGTGTGAAAGTTCTTTATTTTACTTCTCTTATTCTGTTGCTGCTGCTGCTGCTGCTGCTGCTGCTGCTGCTGCTGCTGCTGCTGCTGCTGCTGCTGCTGCTGCTGCTGCTTGTCGTCAGACAGAAAGAATTATAAGCCCTGGGACAGGACAGAGAAGGTGAGAAGGTTCAAATAAGGGTTTAAAGCTTTGATGATGAGCAAGAAACACATGGCAAAAAGCTCTCCCCGGACTGTGAGAAAAGAAAAAGCCTACAACACCTGGTATTCCCAGGCGGTCTCCCATCCAGGTACTAACCAGGCCCAACCCAGCTTAGCTTCCGAGATCAGACGAGATCGGGCGCTTTCAGGGTGGTATGGCCGCAGGTGTGAAAGTTTTTTATTTTACTTCTCTTATTCTGCTGCTGCTGCTGCTGCTGCTGCTGCTGCTTCTGCTGCTGCTTGTCGTCAGGCAGAAAGAATTATAAGCCCTGGGACAGGACAGAGAAGGTGAGAAGGTTCAAATAAGGGTTTAAAGCTTTGATGATGAGCAAGAAACACATGGCAAAAAGCTCTCCCCAGACTGTGAGAAAAGAAAAAGCCTACAACACCTGGTATTTCCAGGCGGTCTCCCATCCAGGTACTAACCAGGCCCAACCCTGCTTAGCTTCCGAGATCAGGCGCTTTCAGGGTGGTATGGCCGCAGGTGTGAAAGTTTTTTTATTTTACTTCTCTTATTCTGTTGCTGCTGCTGCTGCTGCTGCTGCTGCTGCTGCTGCTGCTGCTGCTGCTGCTGCTGCTGCTGCTGCTGCTGCTGCTGCTGCTGCTGCTGCTGCTTGTCGTCAGACAGAAAGAATTATAAGCCCTGGGACAGGACAGAGAAGGTGAGAAGGTTCAAATAAGGGTTTAAAGCTTTGATGATGAGCAAGAAACACATGGCAAAAAGCTCTCCCCGGACTGTGAGAAAAAATTAAAAGCCTACAACACCTGGTATTCCCAGGCGGTCTCCCATCCAGGTACTAACCAGGCCCAACCCTGCTTAGCTTCCGAGATCAGGCGCTTTCAGGGTGGTATGGCCGCAGGTGT
>NC_071089.1:123301554-123304054 GCF_027358695.1 Spea bombifrons
TTTCAGGGTGGTATGGCCGCAGGTGTGAAAGTTTTTTATTTTACTTCTCTTATTCTGTTGCTGCTGCTGCTGCTGCTGCTGCTGCTGCTGCTGCTGCTGCTGCTGCTTGTCGTCAGACAGAAAGAATTATAAGCCCTGGGACAGGACAGAGAAGGTGAGAAGGTTCAAATAAGGGTTTAAAGCTTTGATGATGAGCAAGAAACACATGGCAAAAAGCTCTCCCAGGACTGTGAGAAAAAATTAAAAGCCTACAACACCTGGTATTCCCAGGCGGTCTCCCACCCAGGTACTAACCAGGCCCAACGCTGCTTAGCTTCCGAGATCAGACGAGATCGGGCGCTTTCAGGGTGATATGGCCGCAGGTGTGAAAGTTTTTTATTTTACTTCTCTTATTCTGTTGCTGCTGCTGCTGCTGCTGCTGCTGCTGCTGCTGCTGCTGCTGCTTGTCGTCAGACAAAAAGAATTATAAGCCCTGGGACAGGACAGAGAAGGTGAGAAGGTTCAAATAAGGGTTTAAAGCTTTGATGATGAGCAAGAAACACATGGCAAAAAGCTCTCCCCGGACTGTGAGAAAAAATTAAAAGCCTACAACACCTGGTATTCCCAGGCGGTCTCCCATCCAGGTACTAACCAGGCCCAACCCTGCTTAGCTTCCGAGATCAGACGAGATCGGGCGCTTTCAGGGTGGTATGGCCGCAGGTGTGAAAATTTTTTATTTTACTTCTCTTATTCTGTTGCTGCTGCTGCTGCTGCTGCTGCTGCTGCTGCTGCTGCTTGTCAACAGACAAAAAGAATTATAAGCCCTGGGACAGGACAGAGAAGGTGAGAAGGTTCAAATAAGGGTTTAAAGCTTTGATGATGAGCAAGAAACACATGGCAAAAAGCTCTCCCCGGACTGTGAGAAAAAATTAAAAGCCTAAAACACCTGGTATTCCCAGGCGGTCTCCCATCCAGGTACTAACCAGGCCCAACCCTGCTTAGCTTCCGAGATCAGACGAGATCAGGCGCTTTCAGGGTGGTATGGCCGCAGGTGTGAAAGTTTTTTATTTTACTTCTCTTATTCTGCTGCTGCTGCTGCTGCTGCTGCTGCTGCTGCTGCTGCTTGTCGTCAGACAGAAAGAATTATAAGCCCTGGGACAGGACAGAGAAGGTGAGAAGGTTCAAATAAGGGTTTAAAGCTTTGATGATGAGCAAGAAACACATGGCAAAAAGCTCTCCCCGGACTGTGAGAAAAGAAAAAGCCTACAACACCTGGTATTCCCAGGCGGTCTCCCATCCAGGTACTAACCAGGCCCAACCCTGCTTAGCTTCCGAGATCAGACGAGATCGGGCGCTTTCAGGGTGGTATGGCCGCAGGTGTGAAAGTTTTTTATTTTACTTCTCTTATTCTGTTGCTGTTGCTGCTGCTGCTGCTGCTGCTGCTGCTGCTGCTTGTCGTCAGACAGAAAGAATTATAAGCCCTGGGACAGGACAGAGAAGGTGAGAAGGTTCAAATAAGGGTTTAAAGCTTTGATGATGAGCAAGAAACACATGGCAAAAAGCTCTCCCCGGACTGTGAGAAAAGAAAAAGCCTACAACACCTGGTATTCCCAGGCGGTCTCCCATCCAGGTACTAACCAGGCCCAACCCTGCTTAGCTTCCGAGATCAGGCGCTTTCAGGGTGGTATGGCCGCAGGTGTGAAAGCTCTTTATTTTACTTTTCTTATTCTGTTGCTGCTGCTGCTGCTGCTGCTGCTGCTGCTGCTGCTGCTGCTGCTGCTGCTGCTGCTGCTGCTGCTGCTGCTGCTGCTGCTTGTCGTCAGACAGAAAGAATTATAAGCCCTGGGACAGGACAGAGAAGGTGAGAAGGTTCAAATAAGGGTTTAAAGCTTTGATGATGAGCAAGAAACACATGGCAAAAAGCTCTCCCCGGACTGTGAGAAAAAATTAAAAGCCTACAACACCTGGTATTCCCAGGCGGTCTCCCATCCAGGTACTAACCAGGCCCAACCCTGCTTAGCTTCCGAGATCAGACGAGATCGGGCGCTTTCAGGGTGATATGGCCGCAGGTGTGAAAGTTTTTTATTTTACTTCTCTTATTCTGTTGCTGCTGCTGCTGCTGCTGCTGCTGCTGCTGCTGCTGCTGCTGCTGCTGCTGCTGCTGCTGCTGCTGCTGCTGCTGCTTGTCGTCAGACAAAAAGAATTATAAGCCCTGGGACAGGACAGAGAAGGTGAGAAGGTTCAAATAAGGGTTTAAAGCTTTGATGATGAGCAAGAAACACATGGCAAAAAGCTCTCCCCGGACTGTGAGAAAAAATTAAAAGCCTACAACACCTGGTATTCCCAGGCGGTCTCCCATCCAGGTACTAACCAGGCCCAACCCTGCTTAGCTTCCGAGATCAGACGAGATCGGGCGCTTTCAGGGTGGTATGGCCGCAGGTGTGAAAGTTTTTTATTTTACTTCTCTTATTCTGTTGCTGCTGCTGCTGCTGCTGCTGCTGCTGCTGCTGCTGCTGCTGCT
>NC_071089.1:123336554-123339054 GCF_027358695.1 Spea bombifrons
CCCAACCCTGCTTAGCTTCCGAGATCAGACGAGATCGGGCGCTTTCAGGGTGGTATGGCCGCAGGTGTGAAAGTTTTTTATTTTACTTCTCTTATTCTGTTGCTGCTGCTGCTGCTGCTGCTGCTGCTGCTGCTGCTGCTGCTGCTGCTGCTGCTGCTGCTTGTCGTCAGACAGAAAGAATTATAAGCCCTGGGACAGGACAGAGAAGGTGAGAAGGTTCAAATAAGGGTTTAAAGCTTTGATGATGAGCAAGAAACACATGGCAAAAAGCTCTCCCCGGACTGTGAGAAAAGAAAAAGCCTACAACACCTGGTATTCCCAGGCGGTCTCCCATCCAGGTACTAACCAGGCCCAACCCTGCTTAGCTTCCGAGTTCAGACGAGATCGGGCGCTTTCAGGGTGGTATGGCCGCAGGTGTGAAAGCTCTTTATTTTACTTTTCTTATTCTGTTGCTGCTGCTGCTGCTGCTGCTGCTTGTCGTCAGACAGAAAGAATTATAAGCCCTGGGACAGGACAGAGAAGGTGAGAAGGTTCAAATAAGGGTTTAAAGCTTTGATGATGAGCAAGAAACACATGGCAAAAAGCTCTCCCCGGACTGTGAGAAAAAATTAAAAGCCTACAACACCTGGTATTCCCAGGCGGTCTCCCACCCAGGTACTAACCAGGCCCAACCCTGCTTAGCTTCCGAGATCAGACGAGATCAGGCGCTTTCAGGGTGATATGGCCGCAGGTGTGAAAGTTTTTTATTTTACTTCTCTTATTCTGTTGCTGCTGCTGCTGCTGCTGCTGCTGCTGCTGCTGCTGCTTGTCGTCAGACAAAAAGAATTATAAGCCCTGGGACAGGACAGAGAAGGTGAGAAGGTTCAAATAAGGGTTTAAAGCTTTGATGATGAGCAAGAAACACATGGCAAAAAGCTCTCCCCGGACTGTGAGAAAAAATTAAAAGCCTACAACACCTGGTATTCCCAGGCGGTCTCCCATCCAGGTACTAACCAGGCCCAACCCTGCTTAGCTTCCGAGATCAGACAAGATCGGGCGCTTTCAGGGTGGTATGGCTGCAGGTGTGAAAGTTTTTTATTTTACTTCTCTTATTCTGTTGCTGCTGCTGCTGCTGCTGCTGCTGCTGCTGCTGCTGCTTGTCGTCAGACAAAAAGAATTATAAGCCCTGGGACAGGACAGAGAAGGTGAGAAGGTTCAAATAAGGGTTTAAAGCTTTGATGATGAGCAAGAAACACATGGCAAAAAGCTCTCCCCGGACTGTGAGAAAAAATTAAAAGCCTACAACACCTGGTATTCCCAGGCGGTCTCCCATCCAGGTACTAACCAGGCCCAACCCTGCTTAGCTTCCGAGATCAGACGAGATCAGGCGCTTTCAGGGTGGTATGGCCGCAGGTGTGAAAGTTTTTTATTTTACTTCTCTTATTCTGCTGCTGCTGCTGCTGCTGCTGCTGCTGCTGCTGCTGCTGCTGCTGCTGCTGCTGCTGCTTGTCGTCAGACAGAAAGAATTATAAGCCCTGGGACAGGACAGAGAAGGTGAGAAGGTTCAAATAAGGGTTTAAAGCTTTGATGATGAGCAAGAAACACATGGCAAAAAGCTCTCCCCGGACTGTGAGAAAAGAAAAAGCCTACAACACCTGGTATTCCCAGGCGGTCTCCCATCCAGGTACTAACCAGGCCCAACCCTGCTTAGCTTCCAAGATCAGACGAGATCGGGCGCTTTCAGGGTGGTATGGCCGCAGGTGTGAAAGTTTTTTATTTTACTTCTCTTATTCTGTTGCTGCTGCTGCTGCTGCTGCTGCTGCTGCTGCTGCTGCTGCTGCTGCTGCTGCTGCTTGTCGTCAGACAGAAAGAATTATAAGCCCTGGGACAGGACAGAGAAGGTGAGAAGGTTCAAATAAGGGTTTAAAGCTTTGATGATGAGCAAGAAACACATGGCAAAAAGCTCTCCCCGGACTGTGAGAAAAGAAAAAGCCTACAACACCTGGTATTCCCAGGCGGTCTCCCATCCAGGTACTAACCAGGCCCAACCCTGCTTAGCTTCCGAGATCAGACGAGATCGGGCGCTTTCAGGGTGGTATGGCCGCAGGTGTGAAAGTTTTTTATTTTACTTCTCTTATTCTGTTGCTGTTGCTGCTGCTGCTGCTGCTGCTGCTGCTGCTGCTGCTGCTTGTCGTCAGACAGAAAGAATTATAAGCCCTGGGACAGGACAGAGAAGGTGAGAAGGTTCAAATAAGGGTTTAAAGCTTTGATGATGAGCAAGAAACACATGGCAAAAAGCTCTCCCCGGACTGTGAGAAAAGAAAAAGCCTACAACACCTGGTATTCCCAGGCGGTCTCCCATCCAGGTACTAACCAGGCCCAACCCTGCTTAGCTTCCGAGATCAGGCGCTTTCAGGGTGGTATGGCCGCAGGTGTGAAAGCTCTTTATTTTACTTTTCTTATTCTGTTGCTGCTGCTGCTGCTGCTGCTGCTGCTGCTTGTCGTCAGACAGAAAGAATTA
>NC_071089.1:123354054-123356554 GCF_027358695.1 Spea bombifrons
TGCTGCTGCTGCTGCTGCTGCTGCTGCTGCTGCTGCTGCTGCTGCTTGTCGTCAGACAAAAAGAATTATAAGCCCTGGGACAGGACAGAGAAGGTGAGAAGGTTCAAATAAGGGTTTAAAGCTTTGATGATGAGCAAGAAACACATGGCAAAAAGCTCTCCCCGGACTGTGAGAAAAAATTAAAAGCCTACAACACCTGGTATTCCCAGGCGGTCTCCCATCCAGGTACTAACCAGGCCCAACCCTGCTTAGCTTCCGAGATCAGACGAGATCGGGCGCTTTCAGGGTGGTATGGCCGCAGGTGTGAAAGTTCTTTATTTTACTTCTCTTATTCTGTTGCTGCTGCTGCTGCTGCTGCTGCTGCTGCTGCTGCTGCTGCTGCTGCTGCTGCTGCTTGTCGTCAGACAGAAAGAATTATAAGCCCTGGGACAGGACAGAGAAGGTGAGAAGGTTCAAATAAGGGTTTAAAGCTTTGATGATGAGCAAGAAACACATGGCAAAAAGCTCTCCCCGGACTGTGAGAAAAAATTAAAAGCCTACAACACCTGGTATTCCCAGGCGGTCTCCCATCCAGGTACTAACCAGGCCCAACCCTGCTTAGCTTCCAAGATCAGACGAGATCGGGCGCTTTCAGGGTGGTGTGGCCGCAGGTGTGAAATTTTTTTATTTTACTTCTCTTATTCTGCTGCTGCTGCTGCTGCTGCTGCTGCTGCTGCTGCTGCTGCTGCTGCTTGTCGTCAGACAAAAAGAATTATAAGCCCTGGGACAGGACAGAGAAGGTGAGAAGGTTCAAATAAGGGTTTAAAGCTTTGATGATGAGCAAGAAACACATGGCAAAAAGCTCTCCCCGGACTGTGAGAAAAAATTTAAAGCCTACAACACCTGGTATTCCCAGGCGGTCTCCCATCCAGGTACTAACCAGGCCCAACCCTGCTTATCTTCCGAGATCAGACGAGATCGGGCGCTTTCAGGGTTGTATGGCCGCAGGTGTGAAAGTTTTTTATTTTACTTCTCTTATTCTGTTGCTGCTGCTGCTGCTGCTGCTGCTGCTGCTGCTGCTGCTGCTGCTGCTGCTGCTGCTGCTGCTGCTTGTCGTCAGACAAAAAGAATTATAAGCCCTGGGACAGGACAGAGAAGGTGAGAAGGTTCAAATAAGGGTTTAAAGCTTTGATGATGAGCAAGAAACACATGGCAAAAAGCTCTCCCCGGACTGTGAGAAAATATTAAAAGCCTACAACACCTGGTATTCCCAGGCAGTCTCCCATCCAGGTACTAACCAGGCCCAACCCTGCTTAGCTTCCGAGATCAGACGAGATCGGGCGCTTTCAGGGTGGTATGGCCGCAGGTGTGAAAGTTCTTTATTTTACTTCTCTTATTCTGTTGCTGCTGCTGCTGCTGCTGCTGCTGCAGCTGCTGCTGCTGCTGCTGCTGCTTGTCGTCAGACAGAAAGAATTATAAGCCCTGGGACAGGACAGAGAAGGTGAGAAGGTTCAAATAAGGGTTTAAAGCTTTGATGATGAGCAAGAAACACATGGCAAAAAGCTCTCCCCGGACTGTGAGAAAAAATTAAAAGCCTACAACACCTGGTATTCCCAGGCGGTCTCCCATCCAGGTACTAACCAGGCCCAACCCTGCTTAGCTTCCGAGATCAGACGAGATCAGGCGCTTTCAGGGTGGTATGGCTGCAGGTGTGAAAGTTTTTTATTTTACTTCTCTTATTCTGCTGCTGCTGCTGCTGCTGCTGCTGCTGCTGCTTGTCGTCAGACAAAAAGAATTATAAGCCCTGGGACAGGACAGAGAAGGTGAGAAGGTTCAAATAAGGGTTTAAAGCTTTGATGATGAGCAAGAAACACATCGCAAAAAGCTCTCCCCGGACTGTGAGAAAAAATTAAAAGCCTACAACACCTGGTATTCCCAGGCGGTCTCCCATCCAGGTACTAACCAGGCCCAACCCTGCTTAGCTTCCAAGATCAGACGAGATCGGGCGCTTTCAGGGTTGTATGGCCGCAGGTGTGAAAGTTTTTTATTTTACTTCTCTTATTCTGTTGCTGCTGCTGCTGCTGCTGCTGCTGCTGCTGCTGCTGCTGCTGCTGCTGCTGCTGCTTGTCGTCAGACAGAAAGAATTATAAGCCCTGGGACAGGACAGAGAAGGTGAGAAGGTTCAAATAAGGGTTTAAAGCTTTGATGATGAGCAAGAAACACATGGCAAAAAGCTCTCCCCGGACTGTGAGAAAAAATTAAAAGCCTACAACACCTGGTATTCCCAGGCGGTCTCCCATCCAGGTACTAACCAGGCCCAACCCTGCTTAGCTTCCAAGATCAGACAAGATCGGGCGCTTTCAGGTTTGTATGGCCGCTGGTGTGAAAGTTTTTTATTTTACTTCTCTTATTCTGTTGCTGCTGCTGCTGCTGCTGCTGCTGCTGCTGCTGCTGCTGCTGCTGCTTGTCGTCAGACAAAAAGAATTATAAGCCCTGGGACAGGACAGAGAAGGTGAGAAGG
>NC_071089.1:123359054-123369054 GCF_027358695.1 Spea bombifrons
GAGATCGGGCGCTTTCAGGGTTGTATGGCCGCAGGTGTGAAAGTTTTTTATTTTACTTCTCTTATTCTGTTGCTGCTGCTGCTGCTGCTGCTGCTGCTGCTGCTGCTGCTGCTGCTGCTGCTGCTGCTTGTCGTCAGACAAAAAGAATTATAAGCCCTGGGACAGGACAGAGAAGGTGAGAAGGTTCAAATAAGGGTTTAAAGCTTTGATGATGAGCAAGAAACACATGGCAAAAAGCTCTCCCCGGACTGTGAGAAAAAATTAAAAGCCTACAACACCTGGTATTCCCAGGCGGTCTCCCATCCAGGTACTAACCAGGCCCAACCCTGCTTAGCTTCCGAGATCAGACGAGATCGGGCGCTTTCAGGGTGGTATGGCCGCAGGTGTGAAGGTTTTTTATTTTACTTCTCTTATTCTGTTGCTGCTGCTGCTGCTGCTGCTGCTGCTGCTTGTCGTCAGACAAAAAGAATTATAAGCCCTGGGACAGGACAGAGAAGGTGAGAAGGTTCAAATAAGGGTTTAAAGCTTTGATGATGAGCAAGAAACACATGGCAAAAAGCTCTCCCCGGACTGTGAGAAAAAATTAAAAGCCTACAACACCTGGTATTCCCAGGCGGTCTCCCATCCAGGTACTAACCAGGCCCAACCCTGCTTAGCTTCTGAGATCAGACGAGATCGGGCGCTTTCAGGGTGGTATGGCCGCAGGTGTGAAAGTTTTTTATTTTACTTCTCTTATTCTGCTGCTGCTGCTGCTGCTGCTGCTGCTGCTGCTGCTGCTGCTGCTGCTGCTTGTCGTCAGACAGAAAGAATTATAAGCCCTGGGACAGGACAGAGAAGGTGAGAAGGTTCAAATAAGGGTTTAAAGCTTTCATGATGAGCAAGAAACACATGGCAAAAAGCTCTCCCCGGACTGTGAGAAAAGAAAAAGCCTACAACACCTGGTATTCCCAGGCGGTCTCCCATCCAGGTACTAACCAGGCCCAACCCTGCTTAGCTTCCGAGATCGGGCGCTTTCAGGGTGGTATGGCTGCAGGCGTGAAAGTTTTTTATTTTACTTCTCTTATTCTGTTGCTGTTGCTGCTGCTGCTGTTGCTGTTGCTGCTGCTGCTGTTGCTGTTGCTGCTGCTGCTGTTGCTGCTGCTGCTGCTGCTGCTGCTGCTGCTGCTGCTTGTCGTCAGACAGAAAGAATTATAAGCCCTGGGACAGGCTCCTGGGAATCAGCGTAGCTAAATGGACAGGGAGCATGTATGTGTGTGGGTGAGTGCATGCTCAGGGCATGTGTGTTTTTGATTGGGGTATGTAAATGTAGGGGCGGGAGTCACTAAGGGATAAAGGGTGCCCTCTGGGTGACCCCGGTCACTGTCATTTTTCCAGAGACAGTCAACAGACTTACCTGCTTCCCACCCTCCCTCCCTATTTTTTGTGTACTAACTTTCTTTCTTTTGTCACAGCTGGCGGTTTGTGTGTCCTTGCCGGTCTGGTTTTGGTAAGTGATGGAGTTTGGATGCTGGTGTGAAGGAAGGCTCAATCCTCCCCTAACCTCTGGTGTTTTTTATTGGACGTGCCCACCGAGCTTATGGTCGGCTGGTGGTTAGCATTAGTTCTGGGACAGCGGAAGTTAGCTGTCAATGTTATTGGACGTGCCCACCGAGCTTATGGTCGGCTGGTGGTTAGCATTAGTTCTGGGACAGCGGAAGTTAGCTGTCAATGTTATTGGACGTGCCCACCGAGCTTATGGTCGGCTGGTGGTTAGCATTAGTTGTGGGACAGCGGAAGGTAGCTGTCATTTTTGTTTGGACGAGGGGGGAGGTGAGCACCTGTGGTCTGGATTGTACAGTGGTGAGCGGCCGGCAAGGACGGGGTTAATTCAGTTCCTGTGTTGGCTATGTTTGAATGTATTATGTGTTATGTATATTTGTATTTACTATTTATTGTGTGGTTTATTGTGTATTTATGTTTATTGGTTTATGGTGTTTAGGCCAACACAGTGTTTGTGGTTATTCTTAATAAAATATGCTGTGGCCTGTTTTATCCAACTTCAGTCTCTGTGTCGTTAATTGGTGGGGTTTAGGTGGTAGTTGGTTTGTGATGCACGGTACACACTACCCACATACAAGGACAGAGAAGGTGAGAAGGTTCAAATAAGGGTTTAAAGCTTTGATGATGAGCAAGAAACACATGGCAAAAAGCTCTCCCCGGACTGTGAGAAAAAATTAAAAGCCTACAACACCTGGTATTCCCAGGCGGTCTCCCATCCAAGTACTAACCAGGCCCAACCCTGCTTAGCTTCCGAGATCAGACGAGATCAGGCGCTTTCAGGGTGGTATGGCCGCAGGCGTGAAAGTGTTTTATTTTACTTCTCTTATTCTGTTGCTGCTGCTGCTGCTTGTCATCAGACAGAAATAATTATAAGCCCTGGGACAGGACAGAGAAGGTGAGAAGGTTCAAATAAGGGTTTAAAGCATTGATGATGAGCAAGAAACACATGGCAAAAAGCTCTCCCCGGACTGTGAGAAAAGAAAAAGCCTACAACACCTGGTATTTCCAGGCGGTCTCCCATCCAGGTACTAACCAGGCCCAACCCTGCTTAGCTTCCGAGATCAGACGAAATCGGGCGCTTTCAGGGTGGTATGGCCGCAGGTGTGAAAGCTCTTTATTTTACTTCTCTTATTCTGTTGCTGCTGCTGCTGCTGCTGCTGCTGCTGCTGCTGCTGCTGCTTGTCATCAGACAGAAAGAATTATAAGCCCTGGGACAGGACAGAGAAGGTGAGAAGGTTCAAATAAGGGTTTAACGCTTTGATGATGAGCAAGAAACACATGGCAAAAAGCTCTCCCAGGACTGTGAGAAAAAATTAAAAGCCTACAACACCTGGTATCCCCAGGCGGTCTCCCATCCAGGTACTAACCAGGCCCAACCCTGCTTAGCTTCCGAGATCAGACGAGATCGGGCGCTTTCAGGGTGGTATGGCCGCAGGTGTGAAGGTTTTTTATTTTACTTCTCTTATTCTGTTGCTGCTGCTGCTGCTGCTGCTGCTGCTGCTGCTGCTGCTGCTGCTGCTGCTTGTCGTCAGACAAAAAGAATTATAAGCCCTGGGACAGGACAGAGAAGGTGAGAAGGTTCAAATAAGGGTTTAAAGCTTTGATGATGAGCAAGAAACACATGGCAAAAAGCTCTCCCCGGACTGTGAGAAAAAATTAAAAGCCTACAACACCTGGTATTCCCAGGCGGTCTCCCATCCAGGTACTAACCAGGCCCAACCCTGCTTAGCTTCTGAGATCAGACGAGATCGGGCGCTTTCAGGGTGGTATGGCCGCAGGTGTGAAAGTTTTTTATTTTACTTCTCTTATTCTGCTGCTGCTGCTGCTGCTGCTGCTGCTGCTGCTGCTGCTGCTGCTTGTCGTCAGACAGAAAGAATTATAAGCCCTGGGACAGGACAGAGAAGGTGAGAAGGTTCAAATAAGGGTTTAAAGCTTTGATGATGAGCAAGAAACACATGGCAAAAAGCTCTCCCCGGACTGTGAGAAAAGAAAAAGCCTACAACACCTGGTATTCCCAGGCGGTCTCCCATCCAGGTACTAACCAGGCCCAAGCCTGCTTAGCTTCCGAGATCGGGCGCTTTCAGGGTGGTATGGCTGCAGGTGTGAAAGTTTTTTATTTTACTTCTCTTATTCTGTTGCTGTTGCTGTTGCTGCTGCTGCTGCTGCTGCTGCTGCTGCTGCTGCTGTTGCTGCTGCTGCTGCTGCTGCTGCTTGTCGTCAGACAGAAAGAATTATAAGCCCTGGGACAGGACAGAGAAGGTGAGAAGGTTCAAATAAGGGTTTAAAGCTTTGATGATGAGCAAGAAACACATGGCAAAAAGCTCTCCCCGGACTGTGAGAAAAAATTAAAAGCCTACAACACCTGGTATTCCCAGGCTGTCTCCCATCCAGGTACTAACCAGGCCCAACCCTGCTTAGCTTCCGAGATCAGACGAGATCAGGCGCTCTCAGGGTGGTATGGCCGCAGGCGTGAAAGTGTTTTATTTTACTTCTCTTATTCTGTTGCTGCTGCTGCTGCTTGTCATCAGACAGAAATAATTATAAGCCCTGGGACAGGACAGAGAAGGTGAGAAGGTTCAAATAAGGGTTTAAAGCTTTGATGATGAGCAAGAAACACATGGCAAAAAGCTCTCCCCGGACTGTGAGAAAAGAAAAAGCCTACAACACCTGGTATTCCCAGGCGGTCTCCCATCCAGGTACTAACCAGGCCCAACCCTGCTTAGCTTCCGAGATCAGACGAAATCGGGCGCTTTCAGGGTGGTATGGCCGCAGGTGTGAAAGCCCTTTATTTTACTTCTCTTATTCTGTTGCTGCTGCTGCTGCTGCTGCTGCTGCTGCTTGTCGTCAGACAGAAAGAATTATAAGCCCTGGGACAGGACAGAGAAGGTGAGAAGGTTCAAATAAGGGTTTAAAGCTTTGATGATGAGCAAGAAACACATGGCAAAAAGCTCTCCCAGGACTGTGAGAAAAAATTAAAAGCCTACAACACCTGGTATCCCCAGGCGGTCTCCCATCCAGGTACTAACCAGGCCCAACCCTGCTTAGCTTCCGAGATCAGACAAGATCGGGCGCTTTCAGGGTTGTATGGCCGCAGGTGTGAAAGTTTTTTATTTTACTTCTCTTATTCTGTTGCTGCTGCTGCTGCTGCTGCTGCTGCTGCTGCTGCTGCTGCTGCTGCTGCTGCTGCTGCTGCTGCTGCTGCTGCTGCTGCTGCTTGTCGACAGACAAAAAGAATTATAAGCCCTGGGACAGGACAGAGAAGGTGAGAAGGTTCAAATAAGGGTTTAAAGCTTTGATGATGAGCAAGAAACACATGGCAAAAAGCTCTCCCCGGACTGTGAGAAAAAATTAAAAGCCTACAACACCTGGTATTCCCAGGCGGTCTCCCATCCAGGTACTAACCAGGCCCAACCCTGCTTAGCTTCCGAGATCAGACGAGATCGGGCGCTTTCAGGGTGGTATGGCCGCAGGTGTGAAAGTTTTTTATTTTACTTCTCTTATTCTGTTGCTGCTGCTGCTGCTGCTGCTGCTGCTGCTGCTGCTGCTGCTGCTTGTCGTCAGACAAAAAGAATTATAAGCCCTGGGACAGGACAGAGAAGGTGAGAAGGTTCAAATAAGGGTTTAAAGCTTTGATGATGAGCAAGAAACACATGGCAAAAAGCTCTCCCCGGACTGTGAGAAAAAATTAAAAGCCTACAACACCTGGTATTCCCAGGCGGTCTCCCATCCAGGTACTAACCAGGCCCAACCCTGCTTAGCTTTCGAGATCAGACGAGATCGGGCGCTTTCAGGGTGGTATGGCCGCAGGTGTGAAAGCTTTTTATTTTACTTCTCTTATTCTGCTGCTGCTGCTGCTGCTGCTGCTGCTGCTTGTCGTCAGACAGAAAGAATTATAAGCCCTGGGACAGGACAGAGAAGGTGAGAAGGTTCAAATAAGGGTTTAAAGCTTTGATGATGAGCAAGAAACACATGGCAAAAAGCTCTCCCCGGACTGTGAGAAAAGAAAAAGCCTACAACACCTGGTATTCCCAGGCGGTCTCCCATCCAGGTACTAACCAGGCCCAACCCTGCTTAGCTTCCGAGATCAGACGAGATCGGGCGCTTTCAGGGTGGTATGGCCGCAGGTGTGAAAGTTTTTTATTTTACTTCTCTTATTCTGTTGCTGTTGCTGTTGCTGCTGCTGCTGCTGCTGCTGCTGCTGCTGCTGCTGCTGCTGCTGCTGCTTGTCGTCAGACAGAAAGAATTATAAGCCCTGGGACAGAACAGAGAAGGTGAGAAGGTTCAAATAAGGGTTTAAAGCTTTGATGATGAGCAAGAAACACATGGCAAAAAGCTCTCCCCGGACTGTGAGAAAAGAAAAAGCCTACAACACCTGGTATTCCCAGGCGGTCTCCCATCCAGGTACTAACCAGGCCCAACCCTGCTTAGCTTCCGAGATCAGGCGCTTTCAGGGTGGTATGGCCGCAGGTGTGAAAGCTCTTTATTTTACTTTTCTTATTCTGCTGCTGCTGCTGCTGCTGCTGCTGCTGCTGCTGCTGCTGCTGCTGCTGCTGCTGCTGCTGCTGCTGCTGCTGCTGCTGCTGCTGCTGCTGCTGCTGCTGCTGCTGCTGCTGCTGCTGCTGCTGCTGCTGCTGCTGCTGCTGCTGCTGCTGCTGCTGCTGCTGCTGCTGCTGCTGCTGCTTGTCGTCAGACAGAAAGAATTATAAGCCCTGGGACAGGACAGAGAAGGTGAGAAGGTTCAAATAAGGGTTTAAAGCTTTGATGATGAGCAAGAAACACATGGCAAAAAGCTCTCCCCGGACTGTGAGATAAAATTAAAAGCCTACAACACCTGGTATTCCCAGGCGGTCTCCCATCCAGGTACTAACCAGGCCCAACCCTGCTTAGCTTCCGAGATCAGACAAGATCGGGCGCTTTCAGGGTGATATGGCCGCAGGTGTGAAAGTTTTTTATTTTACTTCTCTTATTCTGTTGCTGCTCCTGCTGCTGCTGCTGCTGCTGCTGCTGCTGCTGCTGCTGCTGCTTGTCGTCAGACAAAAAGAATTATAAGCCCTGGGACAGGACAGAGAAGGTGAGAAGGTTCAAATAAGGGTTTAAAGCTTTGATGATGAGCAAGAAACACATGGCAAAAAGCTCTCCCCGGACTGTGAGAAAAAATTAAAAGCCTACAACACCTGGTATTCCCAGGCGGTCTCCCATCCAGGTACTAACCAGGCCCAACCCTGCTTAGCTTCCGAGATCAGACGAGATCGGGCGCTTTCAGGGTGGTATGGCCGCAGGTGTGAAAGTTTTTTATTTTACTTCTCTTATTCTGTTGCTGCTGCTGCTGCTTGTCATCAGACAGAAATAATTATAAGCCCTGGGACAGGACAGAGAAGGTGAGAAGGTTCAAATAAGGGTTTAAAGCTTTGATGATGAGCAAGAAACATGGCAAAAAGCTCTCCCCGGACTGTGAGAAAAGAAAAAGCCTACAACACCTGGTATTCCCAGGCGGTCTCCCATCCAGGTACTAACCAGGCCCAACCCTGCTTAGCTTCCGAGATCAGACGAGATCGGGCGCTTTCAGGGTGGTATGGCTGCAGGTGTGAATGCTCTTTATTTTACTTCTCTTATTCTGTTGCTGCTGCTGCTGCTGCTGCTGCTGCTGCTTGTCGTCAGACAGAAAGAATTATAAGCCCTGGGACAGGACAGAGAAGGTGAGAAGGTTCAAATAAGGGTTTAAAGCTTTGATGATGAGCAAGAAACACATGGCAAAAAGCTCTCCCCGGACTGTGAGAAAAAATTAAAAGCCTACAACACCTGGTATTCCCAGGCGGTCTCCCATCCAGGTACTAACCAGGCCCAACCCTGCTTAGCTTCCGAGATCAGACGAGATCGGGCGCTTTCAGGGTTGTATGGCCGCAGGTGTGAAAGTTTTTTATTTTACTTCTCTTATTCTGTTGCTGCTGCTGCTGCTGCTGCTGCTGCTGCTGCTGCTGCTGCTGCTGCTGCTGCTGCTGCTGCTTGTCGTCAGACAAAAAGAATTATAAGCCCTGGGACAGGACAGAGAAGGTGAGAAGGTTCAAATAAGGGTTTAAAGCTTTGATGATGAGCAAGAAACACATGGCAAAAAGCTCTCCCCGGACTGTGAGAAAAAATTAAAAGCCTACAACACCTGGTATTCCCAGGCGGTCTCCCATCCAGGTACTAACCAGGCCCAACCCTGCTTAGCTTCCGAGATCAGACGAGATCGGGCGCTTTCAGGGTGGTATGGCCGCAGGTGTGAAAGTTTTTTATTTTACTTCTCTTATTCTGCTGCTGCTGCTGCTGCTGCTGCTGCTGCTGCTGCTGCTGCTGCTGCTGCTGCTGCTGCTGCTTGTCGTCAGACAGAAAGAATTATAAGCCCTGGGACAGGACAGAGAAGGTGAGAAGGTTCAAATAAGGGTTTAAAGCTTTGATGATGAGCAAGAAACACATGGCAAAAAGCTCTCCCCGGACTGTGAGAAAAGAAAAAGCCTACAACACCTGGTATTCCCAGGCGGTCTCCCATCCAGGTACTAACCAGGCCCAACCCTGCTTAGCTTCCGAGATCAGACGAGATCGGGCGCTTTCAGGGTGGTATGGCTGCAGGCGTGAAAGTTTTTTATTTTACTTCTCTTATTCTGTTGCTGTTGCTGCTGCTGCTGCTGCTGCTGCTGCTGCTGCTGCTGCTGCTGCTGTTGCTGCTGCTGCTGCTGCTGCTGCTGCTTGTCGTCAGACAGAAAGAATTATAAGCCCTGGGACAGGACAGAGAAGGTGAGAAGGTTCAAATAAGGGTTTAAAGCTTTGATGATGAGCAAGAAACACATGGCAAAAAGCTCTCCCCGGACTGTGAGAAAAAATTAAATGCCTACAACACCTGGTATTCCCAGGCGGTCTCCCATCCAGGTACTAACCAGGCCCAACCCTGCTTAGCTTCCGAGATCAGACGAGATCAGGCGCTTTCAGGGTGGTATGGCCGCAGGTGTGAAAGTGTTTTATTTTACTTCTCTTATTCTGTTGCTGCTGCTGCTGCTGCTGCTGCTGCTGCTGCTGCTGCTGCTGCTGCTGCTGCTGCTGCTGCTGCTGCTGCTGCTGCTGCTGCTTGTCATCAGACAGAAATAATTATAAGCCCTGGGACAGGACAGAGAAGGTGAGAAGGTTCAAATAAGGGTTTAAAGCTTTGATGATGAGCAAGAAACACATGGCAAAAAGCTCTCCCCGGACTGTGAGAAAAGAAAAAGCCTACAACACCTGGTATTCCCAGGCGGTCTCCCATCCAGGTACTAACCAGGCCCAACCCTGCTTAGCTTCCGAGATCAGACGAGATCAGGCGCTTTCAGGGTGGTATGGCCGCAGGTGTGAAAGCTCTTTATTTTACTTCTCTTATTCTGTTGCTGCTGCTGCTGCTGCTGCTGCTGCTGCTGCTTGTCGTCAGACAGAAAGAATTATAAGCCCTGGGACAGGACAGAGAAGGTGAGAAGGTTCAAATAAGGGTTTAAAGCTTTGATGATGAGCAAGAAACACATGGCAAAAAGCTCTCCCAGGACTGTGAGAAAAAATTAAAAGCCTACAACACCTGGTATCCCCAGGCGGTCTCCCATCCAGGTACTAACCAGGCCCAACCCTGCTTAGCTTCCGAGATCAGACGAGATCGGGCGCTTTCAGGGTGATATGGCCGCAGGTGTGAAAGTTTTTTATTTTACTTCTCTTATTCTGTTGCTGCTGCTGCTGCTGCTGCTGCTGCTGCTGCTGCTGCTTCTGCTGCTGCTGCTGCTGCTGCTGCTGCTTGTCGTCAGACAAAAAGAATTATAAGCCCTGGGACAGGACAGAGAAGGTGAGAAGGTTCAAATAAGGGTTTAAAGCTTTGATGATGAGCAAGAAACACATGGCAAAAAGCTCTCCCCGGACTGTGAGAAAAAATTAAAAGCCTACAACACCTGGTATTCCCAGGCGGTCTCCCATCCAGGTACTAACCAGGCCCAACCCTGCTTAGCTTCCGAGATCAGACGAGATCGGGCGCTTTCAGGGTGGTATGGCCGCAGGTGTGAAAGTTTTTTATTTTACTTCTCTTATTCTGCTGCTGCTGCTGCTGCTGCTGCTGCTGCTGCTGCTGCTGCTGCTGCTGCTGCTTGTCGTCAGACAGAAAGAATTATAAGCCCTGGGACAGGACAGAGAAGGTGAGAAGGTTCAAATAAGGGTTTAAAGCTTTCATGATGAGCAAGAAACACATGGCAAAAAGCTCTCCCCGGACTGTGAGAAAAGAAAAAGCCTACAACACCTGGTATTCCCAGGCGGTCTCCCATCCAGGTACTAACCAGGGCCAACCCTGCTTAGCTTCCGAGATCAGACGAGATCGGGCGCTTTCAGGGTGGTATGGCCGCAGGTGTGAAAGTTTTTTATTTTACTTCTCTTATTCTGTTGCTGCTGCTGCTGCTGCTGCTGCTGCTGCTGCTGCTGCTGC
>NC_071089.1:123371554-123374054 GCF_027358695.1 Spea bombifrons
ACCAGGCCCAACCCTGCTTAGCTTCCGAGATCAGACGAGATCGGGCGCTTTCAGGGTGGTATGGCCGCAGGTGTGAAAGTTTTTTATTTTACTTCTCTTATTCTGTTGCTGTTGCTGTTGCTGCTGCTGCTGCTGCTGCTGCTGCTGCTGCTGCTGCTGCTGCTGCTGCTTGTCGTCAGACAGAAAGAATTATAAGCCCTGGGACAGAACAGAGAAGGTGAGAAGGTTCAAATAAGGGTTTAAAGCTTTGATGATGAGCAAGAAACACATGGCAAAAAGCTCTCCCCGGACTGTGAGAAAAGAAAAAGCCTACAACACCTGGTATTCCCAGGCGGTCTCCCATCCAGGTACTAACCAGGCCCAACCCTGCTTAGCTTCCGAGATCAGGCGCTTTCAGGGTGGTATGGCCGCAGGTGTGAAAGCTCTTTATTTTACTTTTCTTATTCTGCTGCTGCTGCTGCTGCTGCTGCTGCTGCTGCTGCTGCTGCTGCTGCTGCTGCTGCTGCTGCTGCTGCTGCTGCTGCTGCTGCTGCTGCTGCTGCTGCTGCTGCTGCTGCTGCTGCTGCTGCTGCTGCTGCTGCTGCTGCTGCTGCTGCTGCTGCTGCTGCTGCTGCTTGTCGTCAGACAGAAAGAATTATAAGCCCTGGGACAGGACAGAGAAGGTGAGAAGGTTCAAATAAGGGTTTAAAGCTTTGATGATGAGCAAGAAACACATGGCAAAAAGCTCTCCCCGGACTGTGAGATAAAATTAAAAGCCTACAACACCTGGTATTCCCAGGCGGTCTCCCATCCAGGTACTAACCAGGCCCAACCCTGCTTAGCTTCCGAGATCAGACAAGATCGGGCGCTTTCAGGGTGATATGGCCGCAGGTGTGAAAGTTTTTTATTTTACTTCTCTTATTCTGTTGCTGCTCCTGCTGCTGCTGCTGCTGCTGCTGCTGCTGCTGCTGCTGCTGCTTGTCGTCAGACAAAAAGAATTATAAGCCCTGGGACAGGACAGAGAAGGTGAGAAGGTTCAAATAAGGGTTTAAAGCTTTGATGATGAGCAAGAAACACATGGCAAAAAGCTCTCCCCGGACTGTGAGAAAAAATTAAAAGCCTACAACACCTGGTATTCCCAGGCGGTCTCCCATCCAGGTACTAACCAGGCCCAACCCTGCTTAGCTTCCGAGATCAGACGAGATCGGGCGCTTTCAGGGTGGTATGGCCGCAGGTGTGAAAGTTTTTTATTTTACTTCTCTTATTCTGTTGCTGCTGCTGCTGCTTGTCATCAGACAGAAATAATTATAAGCCCTGGGACAGGACAGAGAAGGTGAGAAGGTTCAAATAAGGGTTTAAAGCTTTGATGATGAGCAAGAAACATGGCAAAAAGCTCTCCCCGGACTGTGAGAAAAGAAAAAGCCTACAACACCTGGTATTCCCAGGCGGTCTCCCATCCAGGTACTAACCAGGCCCAACCCTGCTTAGCTTCCGAGATCAGACGAGATCGGGCGCTTTCAGGGTGGTATGGCTGCAGGTGTGAATGCTCTTTATTTTACTTCTCTTATTCTGTTGCTGCTGCTGCTGCTGCTGCTGCTGCTGCTTGTCGTCAGACAGAAAGAATTATAAGCCCTGGGACAGGACAGAGAAGGTGAGAAGGTTCAAATAAGGGTTTAAAGCTTTGATGATGAGCAAGAAACACATGGCAAAAAGCTCTCCCCGGACTGTGAGAAAAAATTAAAAGCCTACAACACCTGGTATTCCCAGGCGGTCTCCCATCCAGGTACTAACCAGGCCCAACCCTGCTTAGCTTCCGAGATCAGACGAGATCGGGCGCTTTCAGGGTTGTATGGCCGCAGGTGTGAAAGTTTTTTATTTTACTTCTCTTATTCTGTTGCTGCTGCTGCTGCTGCTGCTGCTGCTGCTGCTGCTGCTGCTGCTGCTGCTGCTGCTGCTGCTTGTCGTCAGACAAAAAGAATTATAAGCCCTGGGACAGGACAGAGAAGGTGAGAAGGTTCAAATAAGGGTTTAAAGCTTTGATGATGAGCAAGAAACACATGGCAAAAAGCTCTCCCCGGACTGTGAGAAAAAATTAAAAGCCTACAACACCTGGTATTCCCAGGCGGTCTCCCATCCAGGTACTAACCAGGCCCAACCCTGCTTAGCTTCCGAGATCAGACGAGATCGGGCGCTTTCAGGGTGGTATGGCCGCAGGTGTGAAAGTTTTTTATTTTACTTCTCTTATTCTGCTGCTGCTGCTGCTGCTGCTGCTGCTGCTGCTGCTGCTGCTGCTGCTGCTGCTGCTGCTGCTGCTGCTTGTCGTCAGACAGAAAGAATTATAAGCCCTGGGACAGGACAGAGAAGGTGAGAAGGTTCAAATAAGGGTTTAAAGCTTTGATGATGAGCAAGAAACACATGGCAAAAAGCTCTCCCCGGACTGTGAGAAAAGAAAAAGCCTACAACACCTGGTATTCCCAGGCGGTCTCCCATCCAGGTACTAACCAGGCCCAACCCTGCTTAG
>NC_071089.1:123386554-123389054 GCF_027358695.1 Spea bombifrons
CTCCCATCCAGGTACTAACCAGGCCCAACCCTGCTTAGCTTCCGAGATCAGACGAGATCGGGCGCTTTCAGGGTGGTATGGCTGCAGGTGTGAATGCTCTTTATTTTACTTCTCTTATTCTGTTGCTGCTGCTGCTGCTGCTGCTGCTGCTGCTGCTGCTGCTGCTGCTGCTTGTCGTCAGACAGAAAGAATTATAAGCCCTGGGACAGGACAGAGAAGGTGAGAAGGTTCAAATAAGGGTTTAAAGCTTTGATGATGAGCAAGAAACACATGGCAAAAAGCTCTCCCCGGACTGTGAGAAAAAATTAAAAGCCTACAACACCTGGTATTCCCAGGCGGTCTCCCATCCAGGTACTAACCAGGCCCAACCCTGCTTAGCTTCCGAGATCAGACGAGATCGGGCGCTTTCAGGGTTGTATGGCCGCAGGTGTGAAAGTTTTTTATTTTACTTCTCTTATTCTGTTGCTGCTGCTGCTGCTGCTGCTGCTGCTGCTGCTGCTGCTGCTGCTGCTGCTTGTCGTCAGACAAAAAGAATTATAAGCCCTGGGACAGGACAGAGAAGGTGAGAAGGTTCAAATAAGGGTTTAAAGCTTTGATGATGAGCAAGAAACACATGGCAAAAAGCTCTCCCCGGACTGTGAGAAAAAATTAAAAGCCTACAACACCTGGTATTCCCAGGCGGTCTCCCATCCAGGTACTAACCAGGCCCAACCCTGCTTAGCTTCCGAGATCAGACGAGATCGGGCGCTTTCAGGGTGGTATGGCCGCAGGTGTGAAAGTTTTTTATTTTACTTCTCTTATTCTGCTGCTGCTGCTGCTGCTGCTGCTGCTGCTGCTGCTGCTGCTGCTGCTGCTTGTCGTCAGACAGAAAGAATTATAAGCCCTGGGACAGGACAGAGAAGGTGAGAAGGTTCAAATAAGGGTTTAAAGCTTTGATGATGAGCAAGAAACACATGGCAAAAAGCTCTCCCCGGACTGTGAGAAAAGAAAAAGCCTACAACACCTGGTATTCCCAGGCGGTCTCCCATCCAGGTACTAACCAGGCCCAACCCTGCTTAGCTTCCGAGATCAGACGAGATCGGGCGCTTTCAGGGTGGTATGGCTGCAGGCGTGAAAGTTTTTTATTTTACTTCTCTTATTCTGTTGCTGTTGCTGCTGCTGCTGCTGCTGCTGCTGCTGCTGCTGCTGCTGCTGCTGCTGCTGTTGCTGGTGCTGCTGCTGCTGCTTGTCGTCAGACAGAAAGAATTATAAGCCCTGGGACAGGACAGAGAAGGTGAGAAGGTTCAAATAAGGGTTTAAAGCTTTGATGATGAGCAAGAAACACATGGCAAAAAGCTCTCCCCGGACTGTGAGAAAAAATTAAATGCCTACAACACCTGGTATTCCCAGGCGGTCTCCCATCCAGGTACTAACCAGGCCCAACCCTGCTTAGCTTCCGAGATCAGACGAGATCAGGCGCTTTCAGGGTGGTATGGCCGCAGGTGTGAAAGTGTTTTATTTTACTTCTCTTATTCTGTTGCTGCTGCTGCTGCTGCTGCTGCTGCTGCTGCTGCTGCTGCTGCTGCTGCTTGTCATCAGACAGAAATAATTATAAGCCCTGGGACAGGACAGAGAAGGTGAGAAGGTTCAAATAAGGGTTTAAAGCTTTGATGATGAGCAAGAAACACATGGCAAAAAGCTCTCCCCGGACTGTGAGAAAAGAAAAAGCCTACAACACCTGGTATTCCCAGGCGGTCTCCCATCCAGGTACTAACCAGGCCCAACCCTGCTTAGCTTCCGAGATCAGACGAGATCGGGCGCTTTCAGGGTGGTATGGCCGCAGGTGTGAAAGCTCTTTATTTTACTTCTCTTATTCTGTTGCTGCTGCTGCTGCTGCTGCTGCTGCTGCTGCTTGTCGTCAGACAGAAAGAATTATAAGCCCTGGGACAGGACAGAGAAGGTGAGAAGGTTCAAATAAGGGTTTAAAGCTTTGATGATGAGCAAGAAACACATGGCAAAAAGCTCTCCCAGGACTGTGAGAAAAAATTAAAAGCCTACAACACCTGGTATCCCCAGGCGGTCTCCCATCCAGGTACTAACCAGGCCCAACCCTGCTTAGCTTCCGAGATCAGACGAGATCGGGCGCTTTCAGGGTGATATGGCCGCAGGTGTGAAAGTTTTTTATTTTACTTCTCTTATTCTGTTGCTGCTGCTGCTGCTGCTGCTGCTGCTGCTGCTGCTGCTTGTCGTCAGACAAAAAGAATTATAAGCCCTGGGACAGGACAGAGAAGGTGAGAAGGTTCAAATAAGGGTTTAAAGCTTTGATGATGAGCAAGAAACACATGGCAAAAAGCTCTCCCCGGACTGTGAGAAAAAATTAAAAGCCTACAACACCTGGTATTCCCAGGCGGTCTCCCATCCAGGTACTAACCAGGCCCAACCCTGCTTAGCTTCCGAGATCAGGCGCTTTCAGGGTGGTATGGCCGCAGGTGTGAAAGTTTTTTATTTTACTTCTCTTATT
>NC_071089.1:123394054-123406554 GCF_027358695.1 Spea bombifrons
ACAGAGAAGGTGAGAAGGTTCAAATAAGGGTTTAAAGCTTTGATGATGAGCAAGAAACACATGGCAAAAAGCTCTCCCCGGACTGTGAGAAAAAATTAAAAGCCTACAACACCTGGTATTCCCAGGCGGTCTCCCATCCAGGTACTAACCAGGCCCAACCCTGCTTAGCTTCCGAGATCAGACGAGATCGGGCGCTTTCAGGGTGGTATGGCCGCAGGTGTGAAAGTTTTTTATTTTACTTCTCTTATTCTGCTGCTGCTGCTGCTGCTGCTGCTGCTGCTGCTGCTGCTGCTGCTGCTGCTGCTTGTCGTCAGACAGAAAGAATTATAAGCCCTGGGACAGGACAGAGAAGGTGAGAAGGTTCAAATAAGGGTTTAAAGCTTTGATGATGAGCAAGAAACACATGGCAAAAAGCTCTCCCCGGACTGTGAGAAAAGAAAAAGCCTACAACACCTGGTATTCCCAGGCGGTCTCCCATCCAGGTACTAACCAGGCCCAACCCTGCTTAGCTTCCGAAATCAGACGAGATCAGGCGCTTTCAGGGTGGTATGGACGCAGGTGTGAAAGCTCTTTATTTTACTTTTCTTATTCTGTTGCTGCTGCTGCTGCTGCTGCTGCTGCTGCTTGTCGTCAGACAGAAAGAATTATAAGCCCTGGGACAGGACAGAGAAGGTGAGAAGGTTCAAATAAGGGTTTAAAGCTTTGATGATGAGCAAGAAACACATGGCAAAAAGCTCTCCCCGGACTGTGAGAAAAAATTAAAAGCCAACAACACCTGGTATTCCCAGGCGGTCTCCCATCCAGGTACTAACCAGGCCCAACCCTGCTTAGCTTCCGAGATCAGACGAGATCGGGCGCTTTCAGTGTGGTATGGCCGCAGGTGTGAAAGTTCTTTATTTTACTACTCTTATTCTGTTGCTGCTGCTGCTGCTGCTGCTGCTGCTGCTGCTGCTTGTCGTCAGACAGAAAGAATTATAAGCCCTGGGACAGGACAGAGAAGGTGAGAAGGTTCAAATAAGGGTTTAAAGCTTTGATGATGAGCAAGAAACACATGGCAAAAAGCTCTCCCCGGACTGTGAGAAAAAATTAAAAGGCTACAACACCTGGTATTCCCAGGCGGTCTCCCATCCAGGTACTAACCAGGCCCAACCCTGCTTAGCTTCCGAGATCAGACGAGATCGGGCGCTTTCAGGGTGGTATGGCCGCAGGTGTGAAAGTTCTTTATTTTACTTCTCTTATTCTGTTGCTGCTGCTGCTGCTGCTGCTGCTGCTGCTGCTTGTCGTCAGACAGAAAGAATTATAAGCCCTGGGACAGGACAGAGAAGGTGAGAAGGTTCAAATAAGGGTTTAAAGCTTTGATGATGAGCAAGAAACACATGGCAAAAAGCTCTCCCCGGACTGTGAGAAAAAATTAAAAGCCTACAACACCTGGTATTCCCAGGCGGTCTCCCATCCAGGTACTAACCAGGCCCAACACTGCTTAGCTTCCAAGATCAGACGAGATCGGGCGCTTTCAGGGTGGTATGGCCGCAGGTGTGAAAGTTTTTTATTTTACTTCTCTTATTCTGTTGCTGCTGCTGCTGCTGCTGCTGCTGCTGCTGCTGCTGCTGCTGCTTCTGCTGCTGCTGCTGCTTGTCGTCAGACAAAAAGAATTATAAGCCCTGGGACAGGACAGAGAAGGTGAGAAGGTTCAAATAAGGGTTTAAAGCTTTGATGATGAGCAAGAAACACATGGCACAAAGCTCTCCCCGGACTGTGAGAAAAAATTAAAAGCCTACAACACCTGGTATTCCCAGGCGGTCTCCCATTCAGGTACTAACCAGGGCCAACCCTGCTTAGCTTCCGAGATCAGGCGCTTTCAGGGTGGTATGGCCGCAGGTGTGAAAGTTCTTTATTTTACTTCTCTTATTCTGTTGCTGCTGCTGCTGCTGCTGCTGCTTGTCGTCAGACAGAAAGAATTATAAGCCCTGGGACAGGACAGAGAAGGTGAGAAGGTTCAAATAAGGGTTTAAAGCTTTGATGATGAGCAAGAAACACATGGCAAAAAGCTCTCCCCGGACTGTGAGAAAAGAAAAAGCCTACAACACCTGGTATTCCCAGGCAGTCTCCCATCCAGGTACTAACCAGGCCCAACCCTGCTTAGCTTCCGAGATCAGGCGCTTTCAGGGTGGTATGGCCGCAGGTGTGAAAGTTTTTTATTTTACTTCTCTTATTCTTCTGCTGCTGCTGCTGCTGCTGCTGCTGCTGCTGCTGCTGCTGCTGCTGCTGCTGCTGCTGCTGCTGCTGCTTGTCGTCAGACAGAAAGAATTATAAGCCCTGGGACAGGACAGAGAAGGTGAGAAGGTTCAAATAAGGGTTTAAAGCTTTGATGATGAGCAAGAAACACATGGCAAAAAGCTCTTCCCGGACTGTGAGAAAAAATTAAAAGCCTACAACACCTGGTATTCCCAGGCGGTCTCCCATCCAGGTAGTAACCAGGCCCAACGCCGCTTAGCTTCCGAGATCAGACGAGATCGGGCGCTTTCAGGGTGGTATGGCCGCAGGTGTGAAAGTTTTTTATTTTACTTCTCTTATTCTGTTGCTGCTGCTGCTGCTGCTGCTGCTGCTGCTGCTGCTGCTGCTGCTGCTTGTCGTCAGACAAAAAGAATTATAAGCCCTGGGACAGGACAGAGAAGGTGAGAAGGTTCAAATAAGGGTTTAAAGCTTTGATGATGAGCAAGAAACACATGGCAAAAAGCTCTCCCCGGACTGTGAGAAAAAATTAAAAGCCTACAACACCTGGTATTCCCAGGCGGTCTCCCATCCAGGTACTAACCAGGCCCAACCCTGCTTAGCTTCCGAGATCAGACGAGATCGGGCGCTTTCAGGGTGGTATGGCCGCAGGTGTGAAAGCTTTTTATTTTACTTCTCTTATTCTGCTGCTGCTGCTGCTGCTGCTGCTGCTGCTGCTGCTGCTGCTGCTGCTGCTGCTGCTGCTTGTCGTCAGACAGAAAGAATTATAAGCCCTGGGACAGGACAGAGAAGGTGAGAAGGTTCAAATAAGGGTTTAAAGCTTTGATGATGAGCAAGAAACACATGGCAAAAAGCTCTCCCCGGACTGTGAGAAAAGAAAAAGCCTACAACACCTGGTATTCCCAGGCGGTCTCCCATCCAGGTACTAACCAGGCCCAACCCTGCTTAGCTTCCGAGATCAGAGGAGATCGGGCGCTTTCAGGGTGGTATGGCCGAAGGTGTGAAAGTTTTTTATTTTACTTCTCTTATTCTGTTGCTGTTGCTGCTGCTGCTGCTGCTGCTGCTGCTGCTGCTGCTGCTGCTGCTGCTGCTGCTGCTGCTGCTGCTTGTCGTCAGACAGAAAGAATTATAAGCCCTGGGACAGGACAGAGAAGGTGAGAAGGTTCAAATAAGGGTTTAAAGCTTTGATGATGAGCAAGAAACACATGGCAAAAAGCTCTCCCCGGACTGTGAGAAAAAATTAAAAGCCTACAACACCTGATATTCCCAGGCGGTATCCCATCCAGGTACTAACCAGGCCCAACCCTGCTTAGCTTCCGAGATCAGACGAGATCGGGCGCTTTCAGGGTGGTATGGCCGCAGGTGTGAAAGTTTTTTATTTTACTTCTCTTATTCTGTTGCTGCTGCTGCTGCTGCTGCTGCTGCTGCTGCTGCTTGTCGTCAGACAGAAAGAATTATAAGCCCTGGGACAGGACAGAGAAGGTGAGAAGGTTCAAATAAGGGTTTAAAGCTTTGATGATGAGCAAGAAACACATGGCAAAAAGCTCTCCCCGGACTGTGAGAAAAAATTAAAAGCCCACAACACCTGGTATTCCCAGGCGGTCTCCCATCCAGGTACTAACCAGGCCCAACCCTGCTTAGCTTCCGAGATCTGACGAGATCGGGCGCTTTCAGGGTGATATGGCTGCAGGTGTGAAAGTTTTTTATTTTACTTCTCTTACTCTGTTGCTGCTGCTGCTGCTGCTGCTGCTGCTGCTGCTGCTGCTGCTGCTGCTTGTCGTCAGACAAAAAGAATTATAAGCCCTGGGACAGGACAGAGAAGGTGAGAAGGTTCAAATAAGGGTTTAAAGCTTTGATGATGAGCAAGAAACACATGGCAAAAAGCTCTCCCCGGACTGTGAGAAAAAATTAAAAGCCTACAACACCTGGTATTCCCAGGCGGTCTCCCATCCAGGTACTAACCAGGCCCAAACCTGCTTAGCTTCCGAGATCAGACGAGATCGGGCGCTTTCAGGGTGGTATGGCCGCAGGTGTGAAAGTTTTTTATTTTACTTCTCTTATTCTGCTGCTGCTGCTGCTGCTGCTGCTGCTGCTGCTGCTGCTGCTGCTGCTGCTGCTGCTTGTCGTCAGACAGAAAGAATTATAAGCCCTGGGACAGGACAGAGAAGGTGAGAAGGTTCAAATAAGGGTTTAAAGCTTTGATGATGAGCAAGAAACACATGGCAAAAAGCTCTCCCCGGACTGTGAGAAAAGAAAAAGCCTACAACACCTGGTATTCCCAGGCAGTCTCCCATCCAGGTACTAACCAGGCCCAACCCTGCTTAGCTTCCGAGATCAGACAAGATCGGGCACTTTCAGGGTGGTATGGCCGCAGGTGTGAAAGTTTTTTATTTTACTTCTCTTATTCTGTTGCTGTTGCTGCTGCTGCTGCTGCTGCTGCTGCTGCTGCTGCTGCTTGTCGTCAGACAGAAAGAATTATAAGCCCTGGGACAGGACAGAGAAGGTGAGAAGGTTCAAATAAGGGTTTAAAGCTTTGATGATGAGCAAGAAACACATGGCAAAAAGCTCTCCCCGGACTGTGAGAAAAGAAAAAGCCTACAACACCTGGTATTCCCAGGCGGTCTCCCATCCAGGTACTAACCAGGCCCAACCCTGCTTAGCTTCCGAGATCAGGCGCTTTCAGGGTGGTATGGCCGCAGGTGTGAAAGCTCTTTATTTTACTTTTCTTATTCTGTTGCTGCTGCTGCTGCTGCTGCTGCTGCTGCTGCTGCTGCTGCTGCTGCTGCTGCTGCTGCTGCTGCTGCTGCTGCTGCTGCTGCTGCTGCTTGTCGTCAGACAGAAAGAATTATAAGCCCTGGGACAGGACAGAGAAGGTGAGAAGGTTCAAATAAGGGTTTAAAGCTTTGATGATGAGCAAGAAACACATGGCAAAAAGCTCTCCCCGGACTGTGAGAAAAAATTAAAAGCCTACAACACCTGGTATTCCCAGGCGGTCTCCCATCCAGGTACTAACCAGGCCCAACCCTGCTTAGCTTCCGAGATCAGACGAGATCGGGCGCTTTCAGGGTGATATGGCCGCAGGTGTGAAAGTTTTTTATTTTACTTCTCTTATTCTGTTGCTGCTGCTGCTGCTGCTGCTGCTGCTGCTGCTGCTGCTGCTGCTGCTTGTCGTCAGACAAAAAGAATTATAAGCCCTGGGACAGGACAGAGAAGGTGAGAAGGTTCAAATAAGGGTTTAAAGCTTTGATGATGAGCAAGAAACACATGGCAAAAAGCTCTCCCCGGACTGTGAGAAAAAATTAAAAGCCTACAACACCTGGTATTCCCAGGCGGTCTCCCATCCAGGTACTAACCAGGCCCAACCCTGCTTAGCTTCCGAGATCAGACGAGATCGGGCGCTTTCAGGGTGGTATGGCCGCAGGTGTGAAAGTTTTTTATTTTACTTCTCTTATTCTGTTGCTGCTGCTGCTGCTGCTGCTGCTGCTGCTGCTGCTGCTGCTTGTCGTCAGACAAAAAGAATTATAAGCCCTGGGACAGGACAGAGAAGGTGAGAAGGTTCAAATAAGGGTTTAAAGCTTTGATGATGAGCAAGAAACACATGGCAAAAAGCTCTCCCCGGACTGTGAGAAAAAATTTAAAGCCTACAACACCTGGTATTCCCAGGCGGTCTCCCATCCAGGTACTAACCAGGCCCAACCCTGCTTAGCTTCCGAGATCAGACGAGATCGGGCGCTTTCAGGGTTGTATGGCCGCAGGTGTGAAAGTTTTTAATTTTACTTCTCTTATTCTGTTGCTGCTGCTGCTGCTGCTGCTGCTGCTGCTGCTGCTGCTGCTGCTGCTGCTGCTGCTGCTGCTTGTCGTCAGACAAAAAGAATTATAAGCCCTGGGACAGGACAGAGAAGGTGAGAAGGTTCAAATAAGGGTTTAAAGCTTTGATGATGAGCAAGAAACACATCGCAAAAAGCTCTCCCCGGACTGTGAGAAAATATTAAAAGCCTACAACACCTGGTATTCCCAGGCGGTCTCCCATCCAGGTACTAACCAGGCCCAACCCTGCTTAGCTTCCGAGATCAGGCGCTTTCAGGGTGGTATGGCCGCAGGTGTGAAAGTTCTTTATTTTACTTCTCTTATTCTGTTGCTGCTGCTGCTGCTGCTGCTGCTGCTGCTGCTGCTGCTGCTGCTGCTGCTGCTGCTGCTGCTGCTGCTGCTGCTGCTGCTGCTGCTGCTGCTGCTGCTGCTGCTGCTGCTTGTCGTCAGACAGAAAGAATTATAAGCCCTGGGACAGGACAGAGAAGGTGAGAAGGTTCAAATAAGGGTTTAAAGCTTTGATGATGAGCAAGAAACACATGGCAAAAAGCTCTCCCCGGACTGTGAGAAAAGAAAAAGCCTACAACACCTGGTATTCCCAGGCGGTCTCCCATCCAGGTACTAACCAGGCCCAACCCTGCTTAGCTTCCGAGATCAGGCGCTTTCAGGGTGGTATGGCCGCAGGTGTGAAAGCTCTTTATTTTACTTTTCTTATTCTGTTGCTGCTGCTGCTGCTGCTGCTGCTGCTGCTGCTGCTGCTGCTGCTGCTGCTGCTGCTGCTGCTGCTGCTGCTGCTGCTGCTGCTGCTGCTTGTCGTCAGACAGAAAGAATTATAAGCCCTGGGACAGGACAGAGAAGGTGAGAAGGTTCAAATAAGGGTTTAAAGCTTTGATGATGAGCAAGAAACACATGGCAAAAAGCTCTCCCCGGACTGTGAGAAAAAATTAAAAGCCTACAACACCTGGTATTCCCAGGCGGTCTCCCATCCAGGTACTAACCAGGCCCAACCCTGCTTAGCTTCCGAGATCAGACGAGATCGGGCGCTTTCAGGGTGATATGGCCGCAGGTGTGAAAGTTTTTTATTTTACTTCTCTTATTCTGTTGCTGCTGCTGCTGCTGCTGCTGCTGCTGCTGCTGCTGCTGCTGCTGCTGCTGCTGCTTGTCGTCAGACAAAAAGAATTATAAGCCCTGGGACAGGACAGAGAAGGTGAGAAGGTTCAAATAAGGGTTTAAAGCTTTGATGATGAGCAAGAAACACATGGCAAAAAGCTCTCCCCGGACTGTGAGAAAAAATTAAAAGCCTACAACACCTGGTATTCCCAGGCGGTCTCCCATCCAGGTACTAACCAGGCCCAACCCTGCTTAGCTTCCGAGATCAGACGAGATCGGGCGCTTTCAGGGTGGTATGGCCGCAGGTGTGAAAGTTTTTTATTTTACTTCTCTTATTCTGTTGCTGCTGCTGCTGCTGCTGCTGCTGCTGCTGCTGCTGCTGCTTGTCGTCAGACAAAAAGAATTATAAGCCCTGGGACAGGACAGAGAAGGTGAGAAGGTTCAAATAAGGGTTTAAAGCTTTGATGATGAGCAAGAAACACATGGCAAAAAGCTCTCCCCGGACTGTGAGAAAAAATTTAAAGCCTACAACACCTGGTATTCCCAGGCGGTCTCCCATCCAGGTACTAACCAGGCCCAACCCTGCTTAGCTTCCGAGATCAGACGAGATCGGGCGCTTTCAGGGTTGTATGGCCGCAGGTGTGAAAGTTTTTAATTTTACTTCTCTTATTCTGTTGCTGCTGCTGCTGCTGCTGCTGCTGCTGCTGCTGCTGCTGCTGCTGCTGCTGCTTGTCGTCAGACAAAAAGAATTATAAGCCCTGGGACAGGACAGAGAAGGTGAGAAGGTTCAAATAAGGGTTTAAAGCTTTGATGATGAGCAAGAAACACATCGCAAAAAGCTCTCCCCGGACTGTGAGAAAATATTAAAAGCCTACAACACCTGGTATTCCCAGGCGGTCTCCCATCCAGGTACTAACCAGGCCCAACCCTGCTTAGCTTCCGAGATCAGGCGCTTTCAGGGTGGTATGGCCGCAGGTGTGAAAGTTCTTTATTTTACTTCTCTTATTCTGTTGCTGCTGCTGCTGCTGCTGCTGCTGCTGCTGCTGCTGCTGCTGCTGCTGCTGCTGCTGCTGCTGCTGCTGCTGCTGCTGCTGCTGCTGCTGCTGCTGCTGCTGCTGCTGCTTGTCGTCAGACAAAAAGAATTATAAGCCCTGGGACAGGACAGAGAAGGTGAGAAGGTTCAAATAAGGGTTTAAAGCTTTGATGATGAGCAAGAAACACATGGCAAAAAGCTCTCCCCGGACTGTGAGAAAAAATTAAAAGCCTACAACACCTGGTATTCCCAGGCGGTCTCCCATCCAGGTACTAACCAGGCCCAACCCTGCTTAGCTTCCGAGATCAGACGAGATCGGGCGCTTTCAGGGTGGTATGACCGCAGGTGTGAAAGTTTTTTATTTTACTTCTCTTATTCTGTTGCTGCTGCTGCTGCTGCTGCTGCTGCTGCTGCTGCTGCTGCTGCTGCTGCTGCTGCTGCTGCTGCTTGTCGTCAGACAGAAAGAATTATAAGCCCTGGGACAGGACAGAGAAGGTGAGAAGGTTCAAATAAGGGTTTAAAGCTTTGATGATGAGCAAGAAACACATGGCAAAAAGCTCTCCCCGGACTGTGAGAAAAAATTAAATGCCTACAACACCTGGTATTCCCAGGCGGTCTCCCATCCAGGTACTAACCAGGCCCAACCCTGCTTAGCTTCCAAGATCAGACGAGATCAGGCGCTTTCAGGTTTGTATGGCCGGTGGTGTGAAAGTTTTTTATTTTACTTCTCTTATTCTGTTGCTGCTGCTGCTGCTGCTGCTGCTGCTGCTGCTGCTGCTGCTGCTGCTGCTGCTGCTGCTTGTCGTCAGACAAAAAGAATTATAAGCCCTGGGACAGGACAGAGAAGGTGAGAAGGTTCAAATAAGGGTTTAAAGCTTTGATGATGAGCAAGAAACACATGGCAAAAAGCTCTCCCCGGACTGTGAGAAAAAATTAAAAGCCTACAACACCTGGTATTCCCAGGCGGTCTCCCATCCAGGTACTAACCAGGCCCAACCCTGCTTAGCTTCCGAGATCAGACGAGATCGGGCGCTTTCAGGGTGGTATGGCCGCAGGTGTGAAAGTTTTTTATTTTACTTCTCTTATTCTGTTGCTGCTGCTGCTGCTGCTGCTGCTGCTGCTGCTGCTGCTGCTGCTGCTGCTGCTGCTGCTGCTTGTCGTCAGACAAAAAGAATTATAAGCCCTGGGACAGGACAGAGAAGGTGAGAAGGTTCAAATAAGGGTTTAAAGCTTTGATGATGAGCAAGAAACACATGGCAAAAAGCTCTCCCCGGACTGTGAGAAAAAATTAAAAGCCTACAACACCTGGTATTCCCAGGCGGTCTCCCATCCAGGTACTAACCAGGCGCAACCCTGCTTAGCTTCCGAGATCAGACGAGATCGGGCGCTTTCAGGGTGGTATGGCCGCAGGTGTGAAAGTTTTTTATTTTACTTCTCTTATTCTTCTGCTGCTGCTGCTGCTGCTGCTGCTGCTGCTGCTGCTGCTTCTGCTGCTGCTGCTGCTTGTCGTCAGACAGAAAGAATTATAAGCCCTGGGACAGGACAGAGAAGGTGAGAAGGTTCAAATAAGGGTTTAAAGCTTTGATGATGAGCAAGAAACACATGGCAAAAAGCTCTCCCCGGACTGTGAGATAAAATTAAAAGCCTACAACACCTGGTATTCCCAGGCGGTCTCCCATCCAGGTACTAACCAGGCCCAACCCTGCTTAGCGTCCAAGATCAGACGAGATCGGGCGCTTTCAGGGTGGTATGGCCGCAGGTGTGAAAGTTTTTTATTTTACTTCTCTTATTCTGCTGCTGCTGCTGCTGCTGCTGCTGCTGCTGCTGCTGCTGCTGCTGCTGCTGCTGCTGCTGCTGCTTGTCGTCAGACAGAAAGAATTATAAGCCCTGGGACAGGACAGAGAAGGTGAGAAGGTTCAAATAAGGGTTTAAAGCTTTCATGATGAGCAAGAAACACATGGCAAAAAGCTCTCCCCGGACTGTGAGAAAAGAAAAAGCCTACAACACCTGGTATTCCCAGGCGGTCTCCCATCCAGGTACTAACCAGGCCCAACCCTGCTTAGCTTCTGAGATCGGGCGCTTTCAGGGTGGTATGGCTGCAGGTGTGAAAGTTTTTTATTTTACTTCTCTTATTCTGTTGCTGTTGCTGTTGCTGCTGCTGCTGCTGCTGCTGCTGCTGCTGCTGCTGCTGCTGCTGCTTGTCGTCAGACAAAAAGAATTATAAGCCCTGGGACAGGACAGAGAAGGTGAGAAGGTTCAAATAAGGGTTTAAAGCTTTGATGATGAGCAAGAAACACATGGCAAAAAGCTCTCCCCGGACTGTGAGAAAAAATTAAAAGCCTACAACACCTGGTATTCCCAGGCGGTCTCCCATCCAGGTACTAACCAGGCCCAACCCTGCTTAGCTTACGAGATCAGGCGCTTTCAGGGTGGTATGGCCGCAGGTGTGAAAGTTCTTTATTTTACTTCTCTTATTCTGTTGCTGCTGCTGCTGCTGCTGCTGCTGCTGCTGCTGCTGCTGCTGCTGCTTGTCGTCAGACAGAAAGAATTATAAGCCCTGGGACAGGACAGAGAAGGTGAGAAGGTTCAAATAAGGGTTTAAAGCTTTGATGATGAGCAAGAAACACATGGCAAAAAGCTCTCCCCGGACTGTGAGAAAAAATTAAAAGCCTACAACACCTGGTATTCCCAGGCGGTCTCCCATCCAGGTACTAACCAGGCCCAACCCTGCTTAGCTTCCAAGATCAGACGAGATCGGGCGCTTTCAGGGTGGTGTGGCCGCAGGTGTGAAATTTTTTTATTTTACTTCTCTTATTCTGCTGCTGCTGCTGCTGCTGCTGCTGCTGCTGCTGCTGCTGCTGCTGCTGCTGCTTGTCGTCAGACAAAAAGAATTATAAGCCCTGGGACAGGACAGAGAAGGTGAGAAGGTTCAAATAAGGGTTTAAAGCTTTGATGATGAGCAAGAAACACATGGCAAAAAGCTCTCCCCGACTGTGAGAAAAAATTTAAAGCCTACAACACCTGGTATTCCCAGGCGGTCTCCCATCCAGGTACTAACCAGGCCCAACCCTGCTTAGCTTCCGAGATCAGACGAGATCGGGCGCTTTCAGGGTTGTATGGCCGCAGGTGTGAAAGTTTTTTATTTTACTTCTCTTATTCTGTTGCTGCTGCTGCTGCTGCTGCTGCTGCTGCTGCTGCTGCTGCTGCTGCTGCTTGTCGTCAGACAAAAAGAATTATAAGCCCTGGGACAGGACAGAGAAGGTGAGAAGGTTCAAATAAGGGTTTAAAGCTTTGATGATGAGCAAGAAACACATGGCAAAAAGCTCTCCCCGGACTGTGAGAAAAAATTAAAAGCCTACAACACCTGGTATTCCCAGGCGGTCTCCCATCCAGGTACTAACCAGGCCCAACCCTGCTTAGCTTCCGAGATCAGACGAGATCAGGCGCTTTCAGGGTGGTATGGCCGCAGGTGTGAAAGTTTTTTATTTTACTTCTCTTATTCTGCTGCTGCTGCTGCTGCTGCTGCTGCTGCTGCTTGTCGTCAGACAGAAAGAATTATAAGCCCTGGGACAGGACAGAGAAGGTGAGAAGGTTCAAATAAGGGTTTAAAGCTTTGATGATGAGCAAGAAACACATGGCAAAAAGCTCTCCCCGGACTGTGAGAAAAAATTAAAAGCCTACAACACCTGGTATTCCCAGGTGGTCTCCCATCCAGGCACTAACCAGGCCCAACCCTGCTTAGCTTCCAAGATCAGACGAGATCGGGCGCTTTCAGGGTTGTATGGCCGCAGGTGTGAAAGTTTTTTATTTTACTTCTCTTATTCTGTTGCTGCTGCTGCTGCTGCTGCTGCTGCTGCTGCTGCTGCTGCTGCTGCTTGTCGTCAGACAAAAAGAATTATAAGCCCTGGGACAGGACAGAGAAGGTGAGAAGGTTCAAATAAGGGTTTAAAGCTTTGATGATGAGCAAGAAACACATGGCAAAAAGCTCTCCCCGGACTGTGAGAAAAAATTAAAAGCCTACAACACCTGGTATTCCCAGGCGGTCTCCCATCCAGGTACTAACCAGGCCCAACCCTGCTTAGCTTCCGAGATCAGGCGCTTTCAGGGTGGTATGACCGCAGGTGTGAAAGTTTTTTATTTTACTTCTCTTATTCTGTTGCTGCTGCTGCTGCTGCTGCTGCTGCTGCTGCTGCTGCTGCTGCTGCTGCTGCTGCTGCTGCTGCTGCTGCTGCTGCTGCTGCTGCTGCTGCTTGTCGTCAGACAGAAAGAATTATAAGCCCTGGGACAGGACAGAGAAGGTGAGAAGGTTCAAATAAGG
>NC_071089.1:123429054-123431554 GCF_027358695.1 Spea bombifrons
CTGCTGCTGCTGCTGCTGCTGCTGCTGCTTGTCGTCAGACAGAAAGAATTATAAGCCCTGGGACACGACAGAGAAGGTGAGAAGGTTCAAATAAGGGTTTAAAGCTTTGATGATGAGCAAGAAACACATGGCAAAAAGCTCTCCCCGGACTGTGAGAAAAAATTAAAAGCCTACAACACCTGGTATTCCCAGGCGGTCTCCCATCCAGGTACTAACCAGGCCCAACCCTGCTTAGCTTCCGAGATCAGACGAGATCGGGCGCTTTCAGGGTGGTATGGCCGCAGGTGTGAAAGTTTTTTATTTTACTTCTCTTATTCTGTTGCTGCTGCTGCTGCTGCTGCTGCTGCTGCTGCTGCTGCTGCTGCTGCTGCTGCTGCTGCTGCTTCTGCTGCTGCTGCTGCTTGTCGTCAGACAAAAAGAATTATAAGCCCTGGGACAGGACAGAGAAGGTGAGAAGGTTCAAATAAGGGTTTAAAGCTTTGATGATGAGCAAGAAACACATGGCACAAAGCTCTCCCCGGACTGTGAGAAAAAATTAAAAGCCTACAACACCTGGTATTCCCAGGCGGTCTCCCATCCAGGTACTAACCAGGGCCAACCCTGCTTAGCTTCCGAGATCAGACGAGATCGGGCGCTTTCAGGGTGGTATGGCCGCAGGTGTGAAAGTTCTTTATTTTACTTCTCTTATTCTGTTGCTGCTGCTGCTGCTGCTGCTGCTGCTGCTGCTGCTGCTGCTGCTGCTGCTGCTGCTGCTTGTCGTCAGACAGAAAGAATTATAAGCCCTGGGACAGGACAGAGAAGGTGAGAAGGTTCAAATAAGGGTTTAAAGCTTTGATGATGAGCAAGAAACACATGGCAAAAAGCTCTCCCCGGACTGTGAGAAAAGAAAAAGCCTACAACACCTGGTATTCCCAGGCAGTCTCCCATCCAGGTACTAACCAGGCCCAACCCTGCTTAGCTTCCGAGATCAGACGAGATCGGGCGCTTTCAGGGTGGTATGGCCGCAGGTGTGAAAGTTTTTTATTTTACTTCTCTTATTCTGCTGCTGCTGCTGCTGCTGCTGCTGCTGCTGCTGCTGCTGCTGCTTGTCGTCAGACAGAAAGAATTATAAGCCCTGGGACAGGACAGAGAAGGTGAGAAGGTTCAAATAAGGGTTTAAAGCTTTGATGATGAGCAAGAAACACATGGCAAAAAGCTCTCCCCGGACTGTGAGAAAAAATTAAAAGCCTACAACACCTGGTATTCCCAGGCGGTCTCCCATCCAGGTAGTAACCAGGCCCAACGCCGCTTAGCTTCCGAGATCAGACGAGATCGGGCGCTTTCAGGGTGGTATGGCCGCAGGTGTGAAAGTTTTTTATTTTACTTCTCTTATTCTGTTGCTGCTGCTGCTGCTGCTGCTGCTGCTGCTGCTGCTGCTGCTGCTGCTGCTGCTGCTGCTTGTCGTCAGACAAAAAGAATTATAAGCCCTGGGACAGGACAGAGAAGGTGAGAAGGTTCAAATAAGGGTTTAAAGCTTTGATGATGAGCAAGAAACACATGGCAAAAAGCTCTCCCCGGACTGTGAGAAAAAATTAAAAGCCTACAACACCTGGTATTCCCAGGCGGTCTCCCATCCAGGTACTAACCAGGCCCAACCCTGCTTAGCTTCCGAGATCAGACGAGATCGGGCGCTTTCAGGGTGGTATGGCCGCAGGTGTGAAAGCTTTTTATTTTACTTCTCTTATTCTGCTGCTGCTGCTGCTGCTGCTGCTGCTGCTGCTGCTGCTGCTTGTCGTCAGACAGAAAGAATTATAAGCCCTGGGACAGGACAGAGAAGGTGAGAAGGTTCAAATAAGGGTTTAAAGCTTTGATGATGAGCAAGAAACACATGGCAAAAAGCTCTCCCCGGACTGTGAGAAAAGAAAAAGCCTACAACACCTGGTATTCCCAGGCGGTCTCCCATCCAGGTACTAACCAGGCCCAACCCTGCTTAGCTTCCGAGATCAGACGAGATCGGGCGCTTTCAGGGTGGTATGGCCGAAGGTGTGAAAGTTTTTTATTTTACTTCTCTTATTCTGTTGCTGTTGCTGCTGCTGCTGCTGCTGCTGCTGCTGCTGCTGCTGCTGCTGCTTGTCGTCAGACAGAAAGAATTATAAGCCCTGGGACAGGACAGAGAAGGTGAGAAGGTTCAAATAAGGGTTTAAAGCTTTGATGATGAGCAAGAAACACATGGCAAAAAGCTCTCCCCGGACTGTGAGAAAAAATTAAAAGCCTACAACACCTGGTATTCCCAGGCGGTATCCCATCCAGGTACTAACCAGGCCCAACCCTGCTTAGCTTCCGAGATCAGACGAGATCGGGCGCTTTCAGGGTGGTATGGCCGCAGGTGTGAAATTTTTTTATTTTACTTCTCTTATTCTGTTGCTGCTGCTGCTGCTGCTGCTGCTGCTGCTGCTGCTGCTGCTGCTGCTTGTCGTCAGACAGAAAGAATTATAAGCCCTGGGACAGGACAGAGAAGGTG
>NC_071089.1:123464054-123466554 GCF_027358695.1 Spea bombifrons
GCGCTTTCAGGGTGGTATGGCCGCAGGTGCGAAAGTTTTTTATTTTACTTCTCTTATTCTGCTGCTGCTGCTGCTGCTGCTGCTGCTGCTGCTGCTGCTGCTTGTCGTCAGACAGAAAGAATTATAAGCCCTGGGACAGGACAGAGAAGGTGAGAAGGTTCAAATAAGGGTTTAAAGCTTTGATGATGAGCAAGAAACACATGGCAAAAAGCTCTCCCCGGACTGTGAGAAAAAATTAAAAGCCTACAACACCTGGTATTCCCAGGCGGTCTCCCATCCAGGTACTAACCAGGCCCAACCCTGCTTAGCTTCCAAGATCAGGCGCTTTCAGGGTGGTATGGCCGCATGTGTGAAAGTTTTTTATTTTACTTCTCTTATTCTGTTGCTGCTGCTGCTGCTGCTGCTGCTGCTGCTGCTGCTGCTGCTGCTGCTGCTGCTGCTGCTGCTGCTGCTGCTGCTGCTGCTGCTGCTGCTGCTGCTGCTGCTTGTCGTCAGACAAAAAGAATTATAAGCCCTGGGACAGGACAGAGATGGTGAGAAGGTTCAAATAAGGGTTTAAAGCTTTGATGATGAGCAAGAAACACATGGCAAAAAGCTCTCCCCGGACTGTGAGAAAAAATTAAAAGCCTACAACACCTGGTATTCCCAGGCGGTCTCCCATCCAGGTACTAACCAGGCCCAACCCTGCTTAGCTTCCGAGATCAGACGAGATCGGGCGCTTTCAGGGTGGTATGGCCGCAGGTGTGAAAGTTCTTTATTTTACTTCTCTTATTCTGTTGCTGCTGCTGCTGCTGCTGCTGCTGCTGCTGCTGCTGCTGCTTGTCGTCAGACAGAAAGAATTATAAGCCCTGGGACAGGACAGAGAAGGTGAGAAGGTTCAAATAAGGGTTTAAAGCTTTGATGATGAGCAAGAAACACATGGCAAAAAGCTCTCCCCGGACTGTGAGAAAAGAAAAAGCCTACAACACCTGGTATTCCCAGGCTGTCTCCCATCCAGGTACTAACCAGGCCCAACCCTGCGTAGCTTCCGAGATCAGACGAGATCGGGCGCTTTCAGGGTGGTATGGCCGCAGGTGTGAAAGTTTTTTATTTTACTTCTCTTATTCTTCTGCTGCTGCTGCTGCTGCTGCTGCTGCTGCTGCTGCTGCTGCTGCTGCTTGTCGTCAGACAGAAAGAATTATAAGCCCTGGGACAGGACAGAGAAGGTGAGAAGGTTCAAATAAGGGTTTAAAGCTTTGATGATGAGCAAGAAACACATGGCAAAAAGCTCTCCCCGGACTGTGAGAAAAAATTAAAAGCCTACAACACCTGGTATTCCCAGGCGGTCTCCCATCCAGGTAGTAACCAGGCCCAACGCCGCTTAGCTTCCGAGATCAGACGAGATCGGGCGCTTTCAGGGTGGTATGGCCGCAGGTGTGAAAGGTTTTTATTTTACTTCTCTTATTCTGTTGCTGCTGCTGCTGCTGCTGCTGCTGCTGCTGCTGCTGCTGCTGCTGCTGCTGCTGCTGCTTGTCGTCAGACAAAAAGAATTATAAGCCCTGGGACAGGACAGAGAAGGTGAGAAGGTTCAAATAAGGGTTTAAAGCTTTGATGATGAGCAAGAAACACATGGCAAAAAGCTCTCCCCGGACTGTGAGAAAAAATTAAAAGCCTACAACACCTGGTATTCCCAGGCGGTCTCCCATCCAGGTACTAACAAGGCCCAACCCTGCTTAGCTTCCGAGATCAGACGAGATCGGGCGCTTTCAGGGTGGTATGGCCGCAGGTGTGAAAGTTTTTTATTTTACTTCTCTTATTCTTCTGCTGCTGCTGCTGCTGCTGCTGCTGCTGCTGCTGCTGCTGCTGCTGCTGCTGCTGCTGCTTGTCGTCAGACAGAAAGAATTATAAGCCCTGGGACAGGACAGAGAAGGTGAGAAGGTTCAAATAAGGGTTTAAAGCTTTGATGATGAGCAAGAAACACATGGCAAAAAGCTCTCCCCGGACTGTGAGAAAAGAAAAAGCCTACAACACCTGGTATTCCCAGGCGGTCTCCCATCCAGGTACTAACCAGGCCCAACCCTGCTTAGCTTCCGAGATCAGACGAGATCGGGCGCTTTCAGGGTGGTATGGCCGCAGGTGTGAAAGTTTTTTATTTTACTTCTCTTATTCTGTTGCTGTTGCTGCTGCTGCTGCTGCTGCTGCTGCTGCTGCTGCTGCTGCTGCTGCTGCTTGTCGTCAGACAAAAAGAATTATAAGCCCTGGGACAGGACAGAGAAGGTGAGAAGGTTCAAATAAGGGTTTAAAGCTTTGATGATGAGCAAGAAACACATGGCAAAAAGCTCTCCCCGGACTGTGAGAAAAAATTAAAAGCCTACAACACCTGGTATTCCCAGGCGGTCTCCCATCCAGGTACTAACCAGGCCCAACCCTGCTTAGCTTCCGAGATCAGACGAGATCGGGCGCTTTCAGGGTGGTATGGCCGCAGGTGTGAAAGTTTTTTATTTTACTTCTCTTATTCTGC
>NC_071089.1:123479054-123481554 GCF_027358695.1 Spea bombifrons
TGCTGCTGCTGTTGCTGCTGTTGCTGTTGCTGCTGCTGCTGTTGCTGCTGCTGCTGCTGCTGCTGCTGCTGCTGCTGCTTGTCGTCAGACAGAAAGAATTATAAGCCCTGGGACAGGACAGAGAAGGTGAGAAGGTTCAAATAAGGGTTTAAAGCTTTGATGATGAGCAAGAAACACATGGCAAAAAGCTCTCCCCGGACTGTGAGAAAAGAAAAAGCCTACAACACCTGGTATTCCCAGGCGGTTTCCCATCCAGGTACTAACCAGGCCCAACCCTGCTTAGCTTCCGAGATCAGGCGCTTTCAGGGTGGTATGGCCGCAGGTGTGAAAGCTCTTTGTTTTACTTTTCTTATTCTGTTGCTGCTGCTGCTGCTGCTGCTGCTGCTGCTGCTGCTGCTGCTGCTGCTGCTGCTGCTGCTGCTGCTGCTGCTTGTCGTCAGACAGAAAGAATTATAAGCCCTGGGACAGGACAGAGAAGGTGAGAAGGTTCAAATAAGGGTTTAAAGCTTTGATGATGAGCAAGAAACACATGGCAAAAAGCTCTCCCCGGACTGTGAGAAAAAATTAAAAACCTACAACACCTGGTATTCCCAGGCGGTCTCCCATCCAGGTACTAACCAGGCCCAACCCTGCTTAGCTTCCGAGATCAGACGAGATCGGGCGCTTTCAGGGTGGTATGGCCGCAGGTGTGAAAGCTCTTTATTTTACTTCTCTTATTCTGTTGCTGCTGCTGCTGCTGCTGCTGCTGCTGCTGCTGCTGCTGCTGCTGCTGCTGCTGCTGCTGCTGCTTGTCGTCAGACAGAAAGAATTATAAGCCCTGGGACAGGACAGAGAAGGTGAGAAGGTTCAAATAAGGGTTTAAAGCTTTGATGATGAGCAAGAAACACATGGCAAAAAGCTCTCCCCGGACTGTGAGAAAAAATTAAAAGCCTACAACACCTGGTATTCCCAGGCGGTCTCCCATCCAGGTACTAACCAGGCCCAACCCTGCTTAGCTTCCGAGATCAGACGAGATCGGGCGCTTTCAGGGTGGTATGGCCGCAGGTGTGAAAGTTTTTTATTTTACTTCTCTTATTCTTCTGCTGCTGCTGCTGCTGCTGCTGCTGCTGCTGCTGCTGCTGCTGCTGCTGCTTGTCGTCAGACAGAAAGAATTATAAGCCCTGGGACAGGACAGAGAAGGTGAGAAGGTTCAAATAAGGGTTTAAAGCTTTGATGATGAGCAAGAAACATGGCAAAAAGCTCTCCCCGGACTGTGAGAAAAGAAAAAGCCTACAACACCTGGTATTCCCAGGCGGTCTCCCATCCAGGTACTAACCAGGCCCAACCCTGCTTAGCTTCCGAGATCAGGCGCTTTCAGGGTGGTATGGCCGCAGGTGTGAAAGCTCTTTATTTTACTTCTCTTATTCTGTTGCTGCTGCTGCTGCTGCTGCTGCTGCTGCTGCTGCTGCTGCTGCTGCTGCTGCTGCTGCTGCTGCTGCTGCTGCTGCTGCTGCTGCTGCTGCTGCTGCTTGTCGTCAGACAGAAAGAATTATAAGCCCTGGGACAGGACAGAGAAGGTGAGAAGGTTCAAATAAGGGTTTAAAGCTTTAATGATGAGCAAGAAACACATGGCAAAAAGCTCTCCCCGGACTGTGAGAAAAAATTAAAAGCCTACAAACACCTGGTATTTCCAGGCGGTCTCCCATCCAGGTACTAACCAGGCACAACCCTGCTTAGCTTCCGAGATCAGACGAGATCGGGCGCTTTCAGGGTTGTATGGCCGCAGGTGTGAAAGTTTTTTATTTTACTTCTCTTATTCTGTTGCTGCTGCTGCTGCTGCTGCTGCTGCTGCTGCTGCTGCTGCTGCTGCTGCTGCTGCTGCTTGTCGTCAGACAAAAAGAATTATAAGCCCTGGGACAGGACAGAGAAGGTGAGAAGGTTCAAATAAGGGTTTAAAGCTTTGATGATGAGCAAGAAACACATGGCAAAAAGCTCTCCCCGGACTGTGAGAAAAAATTGAAAGCCTACAACACCTGGTATTCCCAGGCGGTCTCCCATCCAGGTACTAACCAGGCCCAACCCTGCTTAGCTTCCGAGATCAGACGAGATCGGGCGCTTTCAGGGTGGTATGGCCGCAGGTGTGAAAGTTTTTTATTTTACTTCTCTTATTCTGTTGCTGCTGCTGCTGCTGCTTGTCATCAGACAGAAATAATTATAAGCCCTGGGACAGGACAGAGAAGGTGAGAAGGTTCAAATAAGGGTTTAAAGCTTTGATGATGAGCAAGAAACACATGGCAAAAAGCTCTCCCCGGACTGTGAGAAAAGAAAAAGCCTACAACACCTGGTATTCCCAGGCGGTCTCCCATCCAGGTACTAACCAGGCCCAACCCTGCTTAGCTTCCGAGATCAGACGAGATAGGGCGCTTTCAGGGTGGTATGGCTGCAGGTGTGAAAGCTCTTTATTTTACTTCTCTTATTCTGTTGCTGCTGCTGCTGCTGCTGCTGCTGCTGCTGCTGCTGC
>NC_071089.1:123486554-123489054 GCF_027358695.1 Spea bombifrons
TATTCTGTTGCTGCTGCTGCTGCTGCTGCTGCTGCTGCTGCTGCTGCTGCTGCTGCTTGTCGTCAGACAAAAAGAATTATAAGCCCTGGGACAGGACAGAGAAGGTGAGAAGGTTCAAATAAGGGTTTAAAGCTTTGATGATGAGCAAGAAACACATGGCAAAAAGCTCTCCCCGGACTGTGAGAAAAAATTAAAAGCCTACAACACCTGGTATTCCCAGGCGGTCTCCCATCCAGGTACTAACCAGGCCCAACCCTGCTTAGCTTCCGAGATCAGACGAGATCGGGTGCTTTCAGGGTGGTATGGCCGCAGGTGTGAAAGTTCTTTATTTTACTTCTCTTATTCTGTTGCTGCTGCTGCTGCTGCTGCTGCTGCTGCTGCTGCTGCTGCTGCTGCTTGTCGTCAGACAGAAAGAATTATAAGCCCTGGGACAGGACAGAGAAGGTGAGAAGGTTCAAATAAGGGTTTAAAGCTTTGATGATGAGCAAGAAACACATGGCAAAAAGCTCTTCCCGGACTGTGAGAAAAAATTAAAAGCCTACAACACCTGGTATTCCCAGGGGGTCTCCCATCCAGGTAGTAACCAGGCCCAACGCCGCTTAGCTTCCGAGATCAGACGAGATCGGGCGCTTTCAGGGTGGTATGGCCGCAGGTGTGAAAGTTTTTTATTTTACTTCTCTTATTCTGTTGCTGCTGCTGCTGCTGCTGCTGCTGCTGCTGCTGCTGCTGCTGCTGCTGCTGCTGCTTGTCGTCAGACAAAAAGAATTATAAGCCCTGGGACAGGACAGAGAAGGTGAGAAGGTTCAAATAAGGGTTTAAAGCTTTGATGATGAGCAAGAAACACATGGCAAAAAGCTCTTCCCGGACTGTGAGAAAAAATTAAAAGCCTACAACACCTGGTATTCCCAGGCGGTCTCCCATCCAGGTACAAACCAGGCCCAACCCTGCTTAGCTTCCGAGATCAGACGAGATCGGGCGCTTTCAGGGTGGTATGGCCGCAGGTGTGAAAGATTTTTATTTTACTTCTCTTATTCTGCTGCTGTTGCTGCTGCTGCTGCTGTTGCTGCTGCTGCTGCTGTTGCTGTTGCTGCTGCTGTTGCTGTTGCTGCTGCTGCTGTTGCTGCTGCTGCTGCTGCTGCTGCTGCTGCTGCTGCTTGTCGTCAGACAGAAAGAATTATAAGCCCTGGGACAGGACAGAGAAGGTGAGAAGGTTCAAATAAGGGTTTAAAGCTTTGATGATGAGCAAGAAACACATGGCAAAAAGCTCTCCCCGGACTGTGAGAAAAGAAAAAGCCTACAACACCTGGTATTCCCAGGCGGTCTCCCATCCAGGTACTAACCAGGCCCAACCCTGCTTAGCTTCCGAGATCGGGCGCTTTCAGGGTGGTATGGCCGCAGGTGTGAAAGCTCTTTATTTTACTTTTCTTATTCTGTTGCTGCTGCTGCTGCTGCTGCTGCTGCTGCTGCTGCTGCTGCTGCTGCTGCTGCTGCTGCTGCTGCTGCTGCTGCTGCTGCTGCTGCTGCTGCTGCTGCTGCTGCTGCTGCTTGTCGTCAGACAGAAAGAATTATAAGCCCTGGGACAGGACAGAGAAGGTGAGAAGGTTCAAATAAGGGTTTAAAGCTTTGATGATGAGCAAGAAACACATGGCAAAAAGCTCTCCCCGGACTGTGAGAAAAAATTAAAAACCTACAACACCTGGTATTCCCAGGCGGTCTCCCATCCAGGTACTAACCAGGCCCAACCCTGCTTAGCTTCCGAGATCAGACAAGATCGGGCGCTTTCAGGGTGGTATGGCCGCAGGTGTGACAGCTCTTTATTTTACTTCTCTTATTCTGTTGCTGCTGCTGCTGCTGCTGCTGCTGCTGCTGCTGCTGCTGCTTGTCGTCAGACAGAAAGAATTATAAGCCCTGGGACAGGACAGAGAAGGTGAGAAGGTTCAAATAAGGGTTTAAAGCTTTGATGATGAGCAAGAAACACATGGCAAAAAGCTCTCCCCGGACTGTGAGAAAAAATTAAAAGCCTACAACACCTGGTATTCCCAGGCGGTCTCCCATCCAGGTACTAACCAGGCCCAACCCTGCTTAGCTTCCGAGATCAGACGAGATCGGGCGCTTTCAGGGTGGTATGGCCGCAGGTGTGAAAGTTTTTTATTTTACTTCTCTTATTCTGCTGCTGCTGCTGCTGCTGCTGCTGCTGCTGCTTGTCGTCAGACAGAAAGAATTATAAGCCCTGGGACAGGACAGAGAAGGTGAGAAGGTTCAAATAAGGGTTTAAAGCTTTGATGATGAGCAAGAAACACATGGCAAAAAGCTCTCCCCGGACTGTGAGAAAAAATTAAAAGCCTACAACACCTGGTATTCCCAGGCGGTCTCCCATCCAGGTACTAACCAGGCCCAACCCTGCTTAGCTTCCAAGATCAGACGAGATCGGGCGCTTTCGGGGTGGTATGGCCGCAGGTGTGAAAGTTTTTTATTTTACTTCTCTTATTCTGCTGCTGCT
>NC_071089.1:123501554-123511554 GCF_027358695.1 Spea bombifrons
TAAGCCCTGGGACAGGACAGAGAAGGTGAGAAGGTTCAAATAAGGGTTTAAAGCTTTGATGATGAGCAAGAAACACATGGCAAAAAGCTCTCCCCGGACTGTGAGAAAAAATTAAAAGCCTACAACACCTGGTATTCCCAGGCGGTCTCCCATCCAGGTACTAACCAGGCCCAACCCTGCTTAGCTTCCGAGATCAGACGAGATCGGACGCTTTCAGGGTGGTATGGCCGCAGGTGTGAAACTTTTTTATTTTACTTCTCTTATTCTGTTGCTGCTGCTGCTGCTGCTGCTGCTGCTGCTGCTTGTCGTCAGACAAAAAGAATTATAAGCCCTGGGACAGGACAGAGAAGGTGAGAAGGTTCAAATAAGGGTTTAAAGCTTTGATGATGAGCAAGAAACACATGGCAAAAAGCTCTCCCCGGACTGTGAGAAAAGAAAAAGCCTACAACACCTGGTATTCCCAGGCGGTCTCCCATCCAGGTACTAACCAGGGCCAACCCTGCTTTGCTTCCTAGATCAGACGAGATCGGGCGCTTTCAGGGTGGTATGGCCGCAGGTGTGAAAGTTTTTTATTTTACTTCTCTTATTCTGTTGCTGCTGCTGCTGCTGCTGCTGCTGCTGCTGCTGCTGCTGCTGCTGCTGCTTGTCGTCAGACAGAAAGAATTATAAGCCCTGGGACAGGACAGAGAAGGTGAGAAGGTTCAAATAAGGGTTTAAAGCTTTGATGATGAGCAAGAAACACATGGCAAAAAGCTCTCCCCGGACTGTGAGAAAAAATTAAAAGCCTACAACACCTGGTATTCCCAGGCAGTCTCCCATCCAGGTACTAACCAGGCCCAACCCTGCTTAGCTTCCGAGATCAGACAAGATCAGGCACTTTCAGGGTGGTATGGCCGCAGGTGTGAAAGTGTTTTATTTTACTTCTCTTATTCTGTTGCTGCTGCTGCTTGTCATCAGACAGAAATAATTATAAGCCCTGGGACAGGACAGAGAAGGTGAGAAGGTTCAAATAAGGGTTTAAAGCTTTGATGATGAGTAAGAAACACATGGCAAAAAGCTCTCCCCGGACTGTGAGAAAAGAAAAAGCCTACAACACCTGGTATTCCCAGGCGGTCTCCCATCCAGGTACTAACCAGGCCCAACCCTGCTTAGCTTCCGAGATCAGGCGCTTTCAGGGTGGAATGGCCGCAGGTGTGAAAGCTCTTTATTTTACTTCTCTTATTCTGTTGTTGCTGCTGCTGCTGCTGCTGCTGCTGCTGCTGCTGCTGCTGCTGCTGCTGCTGCTGCTGCTGCTGCTGCTGCTGCTGCTGCTGCTGCTTGTCGTCAGACAGAAAGAATTATAAGCCCTGGGACAGGACAGAGAAGGTGAGAAGGTTCAAATAAGGGTTTAAAGCTTTGATGATGAGCAAGAAACACATGGCAAAAAGCTCTCCCCGGACTGTGAGAAAAAATTAAAAGCCTACAACACCTGGTATTCCCAGGCGGTCTCCCATCCAGGTACTAACCAGGCCCAACCCTGCTTAGCTTCCAAGATCAGACGAGATCGGGCGCTTTCAGGGTTGTATGGCCGCAGGTGTGAAAGTTTTTTATTTTACTTCTCTTATTCTGTTGCTGCTGCTGCTGCTGCTGCTGCTGCTGCTGCTGCTGCTGCTGCTTGTCGTCAGACAAAAAGAATTATAAGCCCTGGGACAGGACAGAGAAGGTGAGAAGGTTCAAATAAGGGTTTAAAGCTTTGATGATGAGCAAGAAACACATGGCAAAAAGCTCTCCCCGGACTGTGAGAAAAAATTAAAAGCCTACAACACCTGGTATTCCCAGGCGGTCTCCCATCCAGGTACTAACCAGGCCCAACCCTGCTTAGCTTCCGAGATCAGACGAAATCGGGCGCTTTCAGGGTGGTATGGCCGCAGGTGTGAAAATTTTTTATTTTACTTCTCTTATTCTGTTGCTGCTGCTGCTGCTGCTGCTGCTGCTGCTGCTGCTTGTCGTCAGACAAAAAGAATTATAAGCCCTGGGACAGGACAGAGAAGGTGAGAAGGTTCAAATAAGGGTTTAAAGCTTTGATGATGAGCAAGAAACACATGGCAAAAAGCTCTCCCCGGACTGTGAGAAAAAATTAAAAGCCTACAACACCTGGTATTCCCAGGCGGTCTCCCATCCAGGTACTAACCAGGCCCAACCCTGCTTAGCTTCCGAGATCAGACGAGATTGGGCGCTTTCAGGGTGGTATGGCCGCAGGTGTGAAAGTTTTTTATTTTACTTCTCTTATTCTGCTGCTGCTGCTGCTGCTGCTGCTGCTGCTGCTGCTGCTGCTGCTGCTGCTGCTGCTGCTGCTGCTGCTTGTCGTCAGACAGAAAGAATTATAAGCCCTGGGACAGGACAGAGAAGGTGAGAAGGTTCAAATAAGGGTTTAAAGCTTTGATGATGAGCAAGAAACACATGGCAAAAAGCTCTCCCCGGACTGTGAGAAAAAATTAAAGGCCTACAACACCTGGTATTCCCAGGCGGTCTCCCATCCAGGTACTAACCAGGCCCAACCCTGCTTGGCTTCCAAGATCAGACGAGATCGGGCGCTTTCAGGGTGGTATGGCCGCAGGTGTGAAAGTTTTTTATTTTACTTCTCTTATTCTGTTGCTGCTGCTGCTGCTGCTGCTGCTGCTGCTGCTGCTGCTGCTGCTGCTGCTGCTTGTCGTCAGACAAAAAGAATTATAAGCCCTGGGACAGGACAGAGAAGGTGAGAAGGTTCAAATAAGGGTTTAAAGCTTTGATGATGAGCAAGAAACACATGGCAAAAAGCTCTCCCCGGACTGTGAGAAAAAATTAAAAGCCTACAACACCTGGTATTCCCAGGCGGTCTCCCATCCAGGTACTAACCAGGCCCAACCCTGCTTAGCTTCCGAGATCAGACGAGATCGGGCGCTTTCAGGGTGGTATGGCCGCAGGTGTGAAAGTTCTTTATTTTACTTCTCTTATTCTGTTGCTGCTGCTGCTGCTGCTGCTGCTGCTGCTGCTGCTGCTGCTTGTCGTCAGACAAAAAGAATTATAAGCCCTGGGACAGGACAGAGAAGGTGAGAAGGTTCAAATAAGGGTTTAAAGCTTTGATGATGAGCAAGAAACACATGGCAAAAAGCTCTCCCCGGACTGTGAGAAAAGAAAAAGCCTACAACACCTGGTATTCCCAGGCGGTCTCCCATCCAGGTACTAACCAGGGCCAACCCTGCTTAGCTTCCGAGATCAGACGAGATCGGGCGCTTTCAGGGTGGTATGGCCGCAGGTGTGAAAGTTTTTTATTTTACTTCTCTTATTCTGTTGCTGCTGCTGCTGCTGCTGCTGCTGCTGCTGCTGCTGCTGCTGCTTGTCGTCAGACAGAAAGAATTATAAGCCCTGGGACAGGACAGAGAAGGTGAGAAGGTTCAAATAAGGGTTTAAAGCTTTGATGATGAGCAAGAAACACATGGCAAAAAGCTCTCCCCGGACTGTGAGAAAAAATTAAAAGCCTACAACACCTGGTATTCCCAGGCAGTCTCCCATCCAGGTACTAACCAGGCCCAACCCTGCTTAGCTTCCGAGATCAGACAAGATCAGGCACTTTCAGGGTGGTATGGCCGCAGGTGTGAAAGTGTTTTATTTTACTTCTCTTATTCTGTTGCTGCTGCTGCTGCTTGTCATCAGACAGAAATAATTATAAGCCCTGGGACAGGACAGAGAAGGTGAGAAGGTTCAAATAAGGGTTTAAAGCTTTGATGATGAGTAAGAAACACATGGCAAAAAGCTCTCCCCGGACTGTGAGAAAAGAAAAAGCCTACAACACCTGGTATCCCCAGGCGGTCTCCCATCCAGGTACTAACCAGGCCCAACCCTGCTTAGCTTCCGAGATCAGGCGCTTTCAGGGTGGAATGGCCGCAGGTGTGAAAGCTCTTTATTTTACTTCTCTTATTCTGTTGTTGCTGCTGCTGCTGCTGCTGCTGCTGCTGCTGCTGCTGCTGCTGCTGCTGCTGCTGCTGCTGCTGCTGCTGCTGCTGCTGCTGCTGCTGCTGCTTGTCGTCAGACAGAAAGAATTATAAGCCCTGGGACAGGACAGAGAAGGTGAGAAGGTTCAAATAAGGGTTTAAAGCTTTGATGATGAGCAAGAAACACATGGCAAAAAGCTCTCCCCGGACTGTGAGAAAAAATTAAAAGCCTACAACACCTGGTATTCCCAGGCGGTCTCCCATCCAGGTACTAACCAGGCCCAACCCTGCTTAGCTTCCAAGATCAGACGAGATCGGGCGCTTTCAGGGTTGTATGGCCGCAGGTGTGAAAGTTTTTTATTTTACTTCTCTTATTCTGTTGCTGCTGCTGCTGCTGCTGCTGCTGCTGCTGCTGCTGCTTGTCGTCAGACAAAAAGAATTATAAGCCCTGGGACAGGACAGAGAAGGTGAGAAGGTTCAAATAAGGGTTTAAAGCTTTGATGATGAGCAAGAAACACATGGCAAAAAGCTCTCCCCGGACTGTGAGAAAAAATTAAAAGCCTACAACACCTGGTATTCCCAGGCGGTCTCCCATCCAGGTACTAACCAGGCCCAACCCTGCTTAGCTTCCGAGATCAGACGAAATCAGGCGCTTTCAGGGTGGTATGGCCGCAGGTGTGAAAATTTTTTATTTTACTTCTCTTATTCTGTTGCTGCTGCTGCTGCTGCTGCTGCTGCTGCTGCTGCTTGTCGTCAGACAAAAAGAATTATAAGCCCTGGGACAGGACAGAGAAGGTGAGAAGGTTCAAATAAGGGTTTAAAGCTTTGATGATGAGCAAGAAACACATGGCAAAAAGCTCTCCCCGGACTGTGAGAAAAAATTAAAAGCCTACAACACCTGGTATTCCCAGGCGGTCTCCCATCCAGGTACTAACCAGGCCCAACCCTGCTTAGCTTCCGAGATCAGACGAGATTGGGCGCTTTCAGGGTGGTATGGCCGCAGGTGTGAAAGTTTTTTATTTTACTTCTCTTATTCTGCTGCTGCTGCTGCTGCTGCTGCTGCTGCTGCTGCTGCTGCTGCTGCTGCTTGTCGTCAGACAGAAAGAATTATAAGCCCTGGGACAGGACAGAGAAGGTGAGAAGGTTCAAATAAGGGTTTAAAGCTTTGATGATGAGCAAGAAACACATGGCAAAAAGCTCTCCCCGGACTGTGAGAAAAAATTAAAGGCCTACAACACCTGGTATTCCCAGGCGGTCTCCCATCCAGGTACTAACCAGGCCCAACCCTGCTTGGCTTCCAAGATCAGACGAGATCGGGCGCTTTCAGGGTGGTATGGCCGCAGGTGTGAAAGTTTTTTATTTTACTTCTCTTATTCTGTTGCTGCTGCTGCTGCTGCTGCTGCTGCTGCTGCTGCTGCTGCTGCTGCTGCTGCTGCTGCTGCTGCTGCTGCTGCTTGTCGTCAGACAAAAAGAATTATAAGCCCTGGGACAGGACAGAGAAGGTGAGAAGGTTCAAATAAGGGTTTAAAGCTTTGATGATGAGCAAGAAACACATGGCAAAAAGCTCTCCCCGGACTGTGAGAAAAAATTAAAAGCCTACAACACCTGGTATTCCCAGGCGGTCTCCCATCCAGGTACTAACCAGGCCCAACCCTGCTTAGCTTCCGAGATCAGGCGCTTTCAGGGTGGTATGGCCGCAGGTGTGAAAGTTCTTTATTTTACTTCTCTTATTCTGTTGCTGCTGCTGCTGTTGCTGCTGCTGCTGCTGCTGCTGCTGCTGCTGCTGCTGCTGCTGCTGCTGCTGCTGCTGCTGCTGCTTGTCGTCAGACAAAAAGAATTATAAGCCCTGGGACAGGACAGAGAAGGTGAGAAGGTTCAAATAAGGGTTTAAAGCTTTGATGATGAGCAAGAAACACATGGCAAAAAGCTCTCCCCGGACTGTGAGAAAAGAAAAAGCCTACAACACCTGGTATTCCCAGGCGGTCTCCCATCCAGGTACTAACCAGGGCCAACCCTGCTTAGCTTCCGAGATCAGACGAGATCGGGCGCTTTCAGGGTGGTATGGCCGCAGGTGTGAAAGTTTTTTATTTTACTTCTCTTATTCTGTTGCTGCTGCTGCTGCTGCTGCTGCTGCTGCTGCTGCTGCTGCTGCTTGTCGACAGACAAAAAGAATTATAAGCCCTGGGACAGGACAGAGAAGGTGAGAAGGTTCAAATAAGGGTTTAAAGCTTTGATGATGAGCAAGAAACACATGGCAAAAAGCTCTCCCCGGACTGTGAGAAAAAATTAAAAGCCTACAACACCTGGTATCCCCAGGCGGTCTCCCATCCAGGTACTAACCAGGCCCAACCCTGCTTAGCTTCCGAGATCAGACAAGATCGGGCGCTTTCAGGGTTGTATGGCCGCAGGTGTGAAAGTTTTTTATTTTACTTCTCTTATTCTGTTGCTGCTGCTGCTGCTGCTGCTGCTGCTGCTGCTGCTGCTGCTGCTGCTGCTGCTGCTGCTGCTGCTGCTTGTCGACAGACAAAAAGAATTATAAGCCCTGGGACAGGACAGAGAAGGTGAGAAGGTTCAAATAAGGGTTTAAAGCTTTGATGATGAGCAAGAAACACATGGCAAAAAGCTCTCCCCGGACTGTGAGAAAAAATTAAAAGCCTACAACACCTGGTATTCCCAGGCGGTCTCCCATCCAGGTACTAACCAGGCCCAACCCTGCTTAGCTTCCGAGATCAGACGAGATCGGGCGCTTTCAGGGTGGTATGGCCGCAGGTGTGAAAGTTTTTTATTTTACTTCTCTTATTCTGTTGCTGCTGCTGCTGCTGCTGCTGCTGCTGCTGCTTGTCGTCAGACAAAAAGAATTATAAGCCCTGGGACAGGACAGAGAAGGTGAGAAGGTTCAAATAAGGGTTTAAAGCTTTGATGATGAGCAAGAAACACATGGCAAAAAGCTCTCCCCGGACTGTGAGAAAAGAAAAAGCCTACAACACCTGGTATTCCCAGGCGGTCTCCCATCCAGGTACTAACCAGGGCCAACCCTGCTTAGCTTCCGAGATCAGACGAGATCGGGCGCTTTCAGGGTGGTATGGCCACAGGTGTGAAAGATTTTTATTTTACTTCTCTTATTCTGTTGCTGCTGCTGCTGCTGCTGCTGCTGCTGCTGCTGCTGCTGCTGCTGCTGCTGCTGCTGCTGCTGCTGCTGCTTGTCGTCAGACAGAAAGAATTATAAGCCCTGGGACAGGACAGAGAAGGTGAGAAGGTTCAAATAAGGGTTTAAAGCTTTGATGATGAGCAAGAAACACATGGCAAAAAGCTCTCCCCGGACTGTGAGAAAAAATTAAAAGCCTACAACACCTGGTACTCCCAGGCGGTCTCCCATCCAGGTACTAACCAGGCCCAACCCTGCTTAGCTTCCGAGATCAGACGAGATCAGGCGCTTTCAGGGTGGTATGGCTGCAGGTGTGAAAGTGTTTTATTTTACTTCTCTTATTCTGTTGCTGCTGCTGCTGCTTGTCATCAGACAGAAATAATTATAAGCCCTGGGACAGGACAGAGAAGGTGAGAAGGTTCAAATAAGGGTTTAAAGCTTTGATGATGAGTAAGAAACACATGGCAAAAAGCTCTCCCCGGACTGTGAGAAAAGAAAAAGCCTACAACACCTGGTATTCCCAGGCGGTCTCCCATCCAGGTACTAACCAGGCCCAACCCTGCTTAGCTTCCGAGATCAGGCGCTTTCAGGGTGGTATGGCCGCAGGTGTGAAAGCTCTTTATTTTACTTCTCTTATTCAGTTGTTGCTGCTGCTGCTGCTGCTGCTGCTGCTGCTGCTGCTGCTGCTGCTGCTGCTGCTGCTGCTGCTTGTCGTCAGACAGAAAGAATTATAAGCCCTGGGACAGGACAGAGAAGGTGAGAAGGTTCAAATAAGGGTTTAAAGCTTTGATGATGAGCAAGAAACACATGGCAAAAAGCTCTCCCCGGACTGTGAGAAAAAATTAAAAGCCTACAACACCTGGTATCCCCAGGCGGTCTCCCATCCAGGTACTAACCAGGCCCAACCCTGCTTAGCTTCCGAGATCAGACAAGATCGGGCGCTTTCAGGGTTGTATGGCCGCAGGTGTGAAAGTTTTTTATTTTACTTCTCTTATTCTGTTGCTGCTGCTGCTGCTGCTGCTGCTGCTGCTGCTGCTGCTGCTGCTGCTGCTGCTGCTGCTGCTGCTGCTGCTGCTGCTGCTTGTCGTCAGACAAAAAGAATTATAAGCCCTGGGACAGGACAGAGAAGGTGAGAAGGTTCAAATAAGGGTTTAAAGCTTTGATGATGAGCAAGAAACACATGGCAAAAAGCTCTCCCCGGACTGTGAGAAAAAATTAAAAGCCTACAACACCTGGTATCCCCAGGCGGTCTCCCATCCAGGTACTAACCAGGCCCAACCCTGCTTAGCTTCCGAGATCAGACGAGATCGGGCGCTTTCAGGGTGGTATGGCCGCAGGTGTGAAAGTTTTTTATTTTACTTCTCTTATTCTGCTGCTGCTGCTGCTGCTGCTGCTGCTGCTGCTGCTGCTGCTGCTGCTGCTGCTGCTGCTGCTGCTTGTCGTCAGACAGAAAGAATTATAAGCCCTGGGACAGGACAGAGAAGGTGAGAAGGTTCAAATAAGGGTTTAAAGCTTTGATGATGAGCAAGAAACACATGGCAAAAAGCTCTCCCCGGACTGTGAGAAAAGAAAAAGCCTACAACACCTGGTATTCCCAGGCGGTCTCCCATCCAGGTACTAACCAGGCCCAACCCTGCTTAGCTTCCGAGATCAGACGAGATCGGGCGCTTTCAGGGTGGTATGGCCGCAGGTGTGAAAGCTCTTTATTTTACTTCTCTTATTCTGTTGCTGCTGCTGCTGCTGCTGCTGCTGCTGCTGCTGCTGCTGCTGCTGCTGCTGCTTGTCGTCAGACAGAAAGAATTATAAGCCCTGGGACAGGACAGAGAAGGTGAGAAGGTTCAAATAAGGGTTTAAAGCTTTGATGATGTGCAAGAAACACATGGCAAAAAGCTCTCCCCGGACTGTGAGAAAAAATTAAAAGCCTACAACACCTGGTATTCCCAGGCGGTCTCCCATCCAGGTACTAACCAGGCCCAACCCTGCTTAGCTTCCGAGATCAGACGAGATCGGGCGCTTTCAGGGTTGTATAGCCGCAGGTGTGAAAGTTTTTTATTTTACTTCTCTTATTCTGTTGCTGCTGCTGCTGCTGCTGCTGCTGCTGCTGCTGCTGCTGCTGCTTGTCGTCAGACAGAAAGAATTATAAGCCCTGGGACAGGACAGAGAAGGTGAGAAGGTTCAAATAAGGGTTTAAAGCTTTGATGATGAGCAAGAAACACATGGCAAAAAGCTCTCCCCGGACTGTGAGAAAAGAAAAAGCCTACAACACCTGGTATTCCCAGGCGGTCTCCCATCCAGGTACTAACCAGGGCCAACCCTGCTTAGCTTCCGAGATCAGACGAGATCGGGCGCTTTCAGGGTGGTATGGCCGCAGGTGTGAAAGTTTTTTATTTTACTTCTCTTATTCTGTTGCTGCTGCTGCTGCTGCTGCTGCTGCTGCTGCTGCTGCTGCTGCTGCTGCTGCTGCTGCTGCTTGTCGTCAGACAGAAAGAATTATAAGCCCTGGGACAGGACAGAGAAGGTGAGAAGGTTCAAATAAGGGTTTAAAGCTTTGATGATGAGCAAGAAACACATGGCAAAAAGCTCTCCCCGGACTGTGAGAAAAAATTAAAAGCCTACAACACCTGGTATTCCCAGGCAGTCTCCCATCCAGATACTAACCAGGTCCAACCCTGCTTAGCTTCCGAGATCAGACGAGATCAGGCGCTTTCAGCGTGGTATGGCCGCAGGTGTGAAAGTGTTTTATTTTACTTCTCTTATTCTGTTGCTGCTGCTGCTGCTTGTCATCAGACAGAAATAATTATAAGCCCTGGGACAGGACAGAGAAGGTGAGAAGGTTCAAATAAGGGTTTAAAGCTTTGATGATGAGCAAGAAACACATGGCAAAAAGCTCTCCCCGGACTGTGAG
>NC_071089.1:123534054-123539054 GCF_027358695.1 Spea bombifrons
GAGTAAGAAACACATGGCAAAAAGCTCTCCCCGGACTGTGAGAAAAGAAAAAGCCTACAACACCTGGTATTCCCAGGCGGTCTCCCATCCAGGTACTAACCAGGCCCAACCCTGCTTAGCTTCCGAGATCAGGCGCTTTCAGGGTGGAATGGCCGCAGGTGTGAAAGCTCTTTATTTTACTTCTCTTATTCTGTTGTTGCTGCTGCTGCTGCTGCTGCTGCTGCTGCTGCTGCTGCTGCTGCTGCTGCTGCTGCTGCTGCTGCTGCTGCTGCTGCTGCTTGTCGTCAGACAGAAAGAATTATAAGCCCTGGGACAGGACAGAGAAGGTGAGAAGGTTCAAATAAGGGTTTAAAGCTTTGATGATGAGCAAGAAACACATGGCAAAAAGCTCTCCCCGGACTGTGAGAAAAAATTAAAAGCCTACAACACCTGGTATTCCCAGGCGGTCTCCCATCCAGGTACTAACCAGGCCCAACCCTGCTTAGCTTCCGAGATCAGACGAGATCGGGCGCTTTCAGGGTTGTATGGCCGCAGGTGTGAAAGTTTTTTATTTTACTTCTCTTATTCTGTTGCTGCTGCTGCTGCTGCTGCTGCTGCTGCTGCTGCTGCTGCTGCTGCTGCTGCTTGTCGTCAGACAAAAAGAATTATAAGCCCTGGGACAGGACAGAGAAGGTGAGAAGGTTCAAATAAGGGTTTAAAGCTTTGATGATGAGCAAGAAACACATGGCAAAAAGCTCTCCCCGGACTGTGAGAAAAAATTAAAAGCCTACAACACCTGGTATTCCCAGGCGGTCTCCCATCCAGGTACTAACCAGGCCCAACCCTGCTTAGCTTCCGAGATCAGACGAAATCGGGCGCTTTCAGGGTGGTATGGCCGCAGGTGTGAAAGTTTTTTATTTTACTTCTCTTATTCTGTTGCTGCTGCTGCTGCTGCTGCTGCTGCTGCTGCTTGTCGTCAGACAAAAAGAATTATAAGCCCTGGGACAGGACAGAGAAGGTGAGAAGGTTCAAATAAGGGTTTAAAGCTTTGATGATGAGCAAGAAACACATGGCAAAAAGCTCTCCCCGGACTGTGAGAAAAAATTAAAAGCCTACAACACCTGGTATTCCCAGGCGGTCTCCCATCCAGGTACTAACCAGGCCCAACCCTGCTTAGCTTCCGAGATCAGACGAGATTGGGCGCTTTCAGGGTGGTATGGCCGCAGGTGTGAAAGTTTTTTATTTTACTTCTCTTATTCTGCTGCTGCTGCTGCTGCTGCTGCTGCTGCTGCTGCTGCTGCTGCTGCTGCTGCTTGTCGTCAGACAGAAAGAATTATAAGCCCTGGGACAGGACAGAGAAGGTGAGAAGGTTCAAATAAGGGTTTAAAGCTTTGATGATGAGCAAGAAACACATGGCAAAAAGCTCTCCCCGGACTGTGAGAAAAAATTAAAGGCCTACAACACCTGGTATTCCCAGGCGGTCTCCCATCCAGGTACTAACCAGGCCCAACCCTGCTTGGCTTCCAAGATCAGACGAGATCGGGCGCTTTCAGGGTGGTATGGCCGCAGGTGTGAAAGTTTTTTATTTTACTTCTCTTATTCTGTTGCTGCTGCTGCTGCTGCTGCTGCTGCTGCTGCTGCTGCTGCTGCTTGTCGTCAGACAAAAAGAATTATAAGCCCTGGGACAGGACAGAGAAGGTGAGAAGGTTCAAATAAGGGTTTAAAGCTTTGATGATGAGCAAGAAACACATGGCAAAAAGCTCTCCCCGGACTGTGAGAAAAAATTAAAAGCCTACAACACCTGGTATTCCCAGGCGGTCTCCCATCCAGGTACTAACCAGGCCCAACCCTGCTTAGCTTCCGAGATCAGACGAGATCGGGCGCTTTCAGGGTGGTATGGCCGCAGGTGTGAAAGTTCTTTATTTTACTTCTCTTATTCTGTTGCTGCTGCTGCTGCTGCTGCTGCTGCTGCTTGTCGTCAGACAAAAAGAATTATAAGCCCTGGGACAGGACAGAGAAGGTGAGAAGGTTCAAATAAGGGTTTAAAGCTTTGATGATGAGCAAGAAACACATGGCAAAAAGCTCTCCCCGGACTGTGAGAAAAGAAAAAGCCTACAACACCTGGTATTCCCAGGCGGTCTCCCATCCAGGTACTAACCAGGGCCAACCCTGCTTAGCTTCCGAGATCAGACGAGATCGGGCGCTTTCAGGGTGGTATGGCCGCAGGTGTGAAAGTTTTTTATTTTACTTCTCTTATTCTGTTGCTGCTGCTGCTGCTGCTGCTGCTGCTGCTGCTGCTGCTGCTGCTGCTGCTGCTGCTGCTGCTGCTGCTGCTGCTGCTTGTCGACAGACAAAAAGAATTATAAGCCCTGGGACAGGACAGAGAAGGTGAGAAGGTTCAAATAAGGGTTTAAAGCTTTGATGATGAGCAAGAAACACATGGCAAAAAGCTCTCCCCGGACTGTGAGAAAAAATTAAAAGCCTACAACACCTGGTATCCCCAGGCGGTCTCCCATCCAGGTACTAACCAGGCCCAACCCTGCTTAGCTTCCGAGATCAGACAAGATCGGGCGCTTTCAGGGTTGTATGGCCGCAGGTGTGAAAGTTTTTTATTTTACTTCTCTTATTCTGTTGCTGCTGCTGCTGCTGCTGCTGCTGCTGCTGCTGCTGCTGCTGCTGCTGCTGCTGCTGCTGCTTGTCGACAGACAAAAAGAATTATAAGCCCTGGGACAGGACAGAGAAGGTGAGAAGGTTCAAATAAGGGTTTAAAGCTTTGATGATGAGCAAGAAACACATGGCAAAAAGCTCTCCCCGGACTGTGAGAAAAAATTAAAAGCCTACAACACCTGGTATTCCCAGGCGGTCTCCCATCCAGGTACTAACCAGGCCCAACCCTGCTTAGCTTCCGAGATCAGACGAGATCGGGCGCTTTCAGGGTGGTATGGCCGCAGGTGTGAAAGTTTTTTATTTTACTTCTCTTATTCTGTTGCTGCTGCTGCTGCTGCTGCTGCTGCTGCTGCTTGTCGTCAGACAAAAAGAATTATAAGCCCTGGGACAGGACAGAGAAGGTGAGAAGGTTCAAATAAGGGTTTAAAGCTTTGATGATGAGCAAGAAACACATGGCAAAAAGCTCTCCCCGGACTGTGAGAAAAGAAAAAGCCTACAACACCTGGTATTCCCAGGCGGTCTCCCATCCAGGTACTAACCAGGGCCAACCCTGCTTAGCTTCCGAGATCAGACGAGATCGGGCGCTTTCAGGGTGGTATGGCCGCAGGTGTGAAAGATTTTTATTTTACTTCTCTTATTCTGTTGCTGCTGCTGCTGCTGCTGCTGCTGCTGCTGCTGCTGCTTGTCGTCAGACAGAAAGAATTATAAGCCCTGGGACAGGACAGAGAAGGTGAGAAGGTTCAAATAAGGGTTTAAAGCTTTGATGATGAGCAAGAAACACATGGCAAAAAGCTCTCCCCGGACTGTGAGAAAAAATTAAAAGCCTACAACACCTGGTATTCCCAGGCGGTCTCCCATCCAGGTACTAACCAGGCCCAACCCTGCTTAGCTTCCAAGATCAGGCGCTTTCAGGGTGGTATGGCCGCAGGTGTGAAAGTGTTTTATTTTACTTCTCTTATTCTGTTGCTGCTGCTGCTGCTTGTCATCAGACAGAAATAATTATAAGCCCTGGGACAGGACAGAGAAGGTGAGAAGGTTCAAATAAGGGTTTAAAGCTTTGATGATGAGTAAGAAACACATGGCAAAAAGCTCTCCCCGGACTGTGAGAAAAGAAAAAGCCTACGACACCTGGTATTCCCAGGCGGTCTCCCATCCAGGTACTAACCAGGCCCAACCCTGCTTAGCTTCCGAGATCAGGCGCTTTCAGGGTGGTATGGCCGCAGGTGTGAAAGCTCTTTGTTTTACTTCTCTTATTCTGTTGTTGCTGCTGCTGCTGCTGCTGCTGCTGCTGCTGCTGCTGCTGCTGCTGCTGCTGCTGCTGCTGCTGCTGCTGCTGCTGCTGCTGCTTGTCGTCAGACAGAAAGAATTATAAGCCCTGGGACAGGACAGAGAAGGTGAGAAGGTTCAAATAAGGGTTTAAAGCTTTGATGATGAGCAAGAAACACATGGCAAAAATCTCTCCCCGGACTGTGAGAAAAAATTAAAAGCCTACAACACCTGGTATCCCCAGGCGGTCTCCCATCCAGGTACTAACCAGGCCCAACCCTGCTTAGCTTCCGAGATCAGACAAGATCGGGCGCTTTCAGGGTTGTATGGCCGCAGGTGTGAAAGTTTTTTATTTTACTTCTCTTATTCTGCTGCTGCTGCTGCTGCTGCTGCTGCTGCTGCTGCTGCTGCTGCTGCTGCTGCTGCTGCTGCTGCTGCTGCTGCTGCTGCTTGTCGTCAGACAGAAAGAATTATAAGCCCTGGGACAGGACAGAGAAGGTGAGAAGGTTCAAATAAGGGTTTAAAGCTTTGATGATGAGCAAGAAACACATGGCAAAAAGCTCTCCCCGGACTGTGAGAAAAGAAAAAGCCTACAACACCTGGTATTCCCAGGCGGTCTCCCATCCAGGTACTAACCAGGCCCAACCCTGCTTAGCTTCCGAGATCAGACGAGATCGGGCGCTTTCAGGGTGGTATGGCCGCAGGTGTGAAAGCTCTTTATTTTACTTCTCTTATTCTGTTGCTGCTGCTGCTGCTGCTGCTGCTGCTGCTGCTGCTGCTGCTGCTGCTGCTGCTGCTGCTGCTGCTGCTGCTTGTCGTCAGACAGAAAGAATTATAAGCCCTGGGACAGGACAGAGAAGGTGAGAAGGTTCAAATAAGGGTTTAAAGCTTTGATGATGTGCAAGAAACACATGGCAAAAAGCTCTCCCCGGACTGTGAGAAAAAATTAAAAGCCTACAACACCTGGTATTCCCAGGCGGTCTCCCATCCAGGTACTAACCAGGCCCAACCCTGCTTAGCTTCCGAGATCAGACGAGATCGGGCGCTTTCAGGGTTGTATAGCCGCAGGTGTGAAAGTTTTTTATTTT
>NC_071089.1:123549054-123554054 GCF_027358695.1 Spea bombifrons
GCTGCTTGTCGTGAGACAGAAAGAATTATAAGCCCTGGGACAGGACAGAGAAGGTGAGAAGGTTCAAATAAGGGTTTAAAGCTTTGATGATGAGCAAGAAACACATGGCAAAAAGCTCTCCCCGGACTGTGAGAAAAGAAAAAGCCTACAACACCTGGTATTCCCAGGCGGTCTCCCATCCAGGTACTCACCAGGCCCAACCCTGCTTAGCTTCCGAGATCAGACGAGATCGGGCGCTTTCAGGGTGGTATGGCCGCAGGTGTGAAAGTTTTTTATTTTACTTCTCTTATTCTGCTGCTGCTGCTGCTGCTGCTGCTGCTGCTGCTGCTGCTGCTGCTGCTGCTGCTGCTGCTGCTGCTGCTGCTGCTGCTGCTGCTGCTGCTGCTGCTGCTGCTGCTTGTCGTCAGACAGAAAGAATTATAAGCCCTGGGACAGGACAGAGAAGGTGAGAAGGTTCAAATAAGGGTTTAAAGCTTTGATGATGAGCAAGAAACACATGGCAAAAAGCTCTCCCCGGACTGTGAGAAAAGAAAAAGCCTACAACACCTGGTATTCCCAGGCGGTCTCCCATCCAGGTACTAACCAGGCCCAACCCTGCTTAGCTTCCGAGATCAGACGAGATCGGGCGCTTTCAGGGTGGTATGGCCGCAGGTGTGAAAGCTCTTTATTTTACTTTTCTTATTCTGTTGCTGCTGCTGCTGCTGCTGCTGCTGCTGCTGCTGCTGCTGCTGCTGCTGCTGCTGCTGCTGCTGCTGCTGCTGCTGCTGCTTGTCGTCAGACAGAAAGAATTATAAGCCCTGGGACAGGACAGAGAAGGTGAGAAGGTTCAAATAAGGGTTTAAAGCTTTGATGATGAGCAAGAAACACATGGCAAAAAGCTCTCCCCGGACTGTGAGAAAAAATTAAAAGCCTGCAACACCTGGTATTCCCAGGCGGTCTCCCATCCAGGTACTAACCAGGCCCAACCCAGCTTAGCTTCCGAGATCAGACGAGATCGGGCGCTTTCAGGGTGGTATGGCCGCAGGTGTGAAAGTTTTTTATTTTACTTCTCTTATTCTGCTGCTGCTGCTGCTGCTGCTGCTGCTGCTGCTTGTCGTCAGACAGAAAGAATTATAAGCCCTGGGACAGGACAGAGAAGGTGAGAAGGTTCAAATAAGGGTTTAAAGCTTTGATGATGAGCAAGAAACACATGGCAAAAAGCTCTCCCCAGACTGTGAGAAAAGAAAAAGCCTACAACACCTGGTATTTCCAGGCGGTCTCCCATCCAGGTACTAACCAGGCCCAACCCTGCTTAGCTTCCGAAATCAGGCGCTTTCAGGGTGGTATGGCCGCAGGTGTGAAAGTTTTTTATTTTACTTCTCTTATTCTGCTGCTGCTGCTGCTGCTGCTGCTGCTGCTGCTGCTGCTGCTGCTGCTGCTGCTGCTGCTGCTGCTGCTGCTGCTGCTGCTGCTGCTGCTGCTGCTGCTGCTGCTGCTGCTGCTGCTGCTGCTGCTGCTGCTGCTGCTTGTCGTCAGACAGAAAGAATTATAAGCCCTGGGACAGGACAGAGAAGGTGAGAAGGTTCAAATAAGGGTTTAAAGCTTTGATGATGAGCAAGAAACACATGGCAAAAAGCTCTCCCCGGACTGTGAGAAAAAATTAAAAGCCTACAACACCTGGTATTCCCAGGCGGTCTCCCATCCAGGTACTATCCAGGCCCAACCCTGCTTAGCTTCCGAGATCAGATAAGATCAAGCACTTTCAAGGTGGTATGGCCGTAGGTGTGAAAGCTTTTTATTTTACTTCTCTTATTCTGTTGCTGCTGCTGCTGCTGCTGCTGCTGCTGCTGCTGCTGCTGCTGCTGCTGCTGCTGCTTGTCGTCAGACAGAAAGAATTATAAGCCCTGGGACAGGACAGAGAAGGTGAGAAGGTTCAAATAAGGGTTTAAAGCTTTGATGATGAGCAAGAAACACATGGCAAAAAGCTCTCCCCGGACTGTGAGAAAAGAAAAAGCCTACAACACCTGGTATTCCCAGGCGGTCTCCCATCCAGGTACTAACCAGGCCCAACCCAGCTTAGCTTCCGAGATCAGACGAGATCGGGCGCTTTCAGGGTGGTATGGCCGCAGGTGTGAAAGTTTTTTATTTTACTTCTCTTATTCTGCTGCTGCTGCTGCTGCTGCTGCTGCTGCTGCTGCTGCTTGTCGTCAGACAGAAAGAATTATAAGCCCTGGGACAGGACAGAGAAGGTGAGAAGGTTCAAATAAGGGTTTAAAGCTTTGATGATGAGCAAGAAACACATGGCAAAAAGCTCTCCCCAGACTGTGAGAAAAGAAAAAGCCTACAACACCTGGTATTTCCAGGCGGTCTCCCATCCAGGTACTAACCAGGCCCAACCCTGCTTAGCTTCCGAAATCAGGCGCTTTCAGGGTGGTATGGCCGCAGGTGTGAAAGTTTTTTATTTTACTTCTCTTATGCTGCTGCTGCTGCTGCTGCTGCTGCTGCTGCTGCTGCTGCTGCTGCTGCTGCTGCTGCTGCTGCTGCTGCTGCTGCTGCTGCTGCTGCTGCTGCTGCTGCTGCTGCTGCTGCTGCTGCTGCTGCTGCTGCTGCTGCTGCTGCTGCTGCTTGTCGTCAGACAGAAAGAATTATAAGCCCTGGGACAGGACAGAGAAGGTGAGAAGGTTCAAATAAGGGTTTAAAGCTTTGATGATGAGCAAGAAACACATGGCAAAAAGCTCTCCCCGGACTGTGAGAAAAAATTAAAAGCCTACAACACCTGGTATTCCCAGGCGGTCTCCCATCCAGGTACTATCCAGGCCCAACCCTGCTTAGCTTCCGAGATCAGATAAGATCAAGCACTTTCAAGGTGGTATGGCCGTAGGTGTGAAAGCTTTTTATTTTACTTCTCTTATTCTGTTGCTGCTGCTGCTGCTGCTGCTGCTGCTGCTGCTGCTTGTCGTCAGACAGAAAGAATTATAAGCCCTGGGACAGGACAGAGAAGGTGAGAAGGTTCAAATAAGGGTTTAAAGCTTTGATGATGAGCAAGAAACACATGGCAAAAAGCTCTCCCCGGACTGTGAGAAAAAATTAAAAGCCTACAACACCTGGTATTCCCAGGCGGTCTCCCATCCAGGTACTAACCAGGCCCAACCCTGCTTAGCTTTTGAGATCAGGCGCTTTCAGGGTGGTATGGCCGCAGGTGTGAAAGTGTTTTATTTTACTTCTCTTATTCTGTTGCTGCTGCTGCTGCTTGTCATCAGACAGAAAGAATTATAAGCCCTGGGACAGGACAGAGAAGGTGAGAAGGTTCAAATAAGGGTTTAAAGCTTTGATGATGAGCAAGAAACACATGGCAAAAAGCTCTCCCCGGACTGTGAGAAAAGAAAAAGCCTACAACACCTGGTATTCCCAGGCGGTCTCCCATCCAGGTACTAACCAGGCCCAACCCTGCTTAGCTTCCGAGATCAGGCGCTTTCAGGGTGGTATGGCCGCAGGTGTGAAAGCTCTTTATTTTACTTCTCTTATTCTGTTGCTGCTGCTGTTGCTGCTGTTGCTGCTGCTGCTGCTGCTGCTGCTGCTGCTGCTGCTGCTGCTGCTGCTGCTGCTGCTGCTGCTTGTCGTCAGACAGAAAGAATTATAAGCCCTGGGACAGGACAGAGAAGGTGAGAAGGTTCAAATAAGGGTTTAAAGCTTTGATGATGAGCAAGAAACACATGGCAAAAAGCTCTCCCCGGACTGTGAGAAAAGAAAAAGCCTACAACACCTGGTATTCCCAGGCGGTCTCCCATCCAGGTACTAACCAGGCCCAACCCTGCTTAGCTTCCGAGATCAGACGAGATCGGGCGCTTTCAGGGTGGTATGGCCGCAGGTGTGAAAGCTCTTTATTTTACTTTTCTTATTCTGTTGCTGCTGCTGCTGCTGCTGCTGCTGCTTGTCGTCAGACAGAAAGAATTATAAGCCCTGGGACAGGACAGAGAAGGTGAGAAGGTTCAAATAAGGGTTTAAAGCTTTGATGATGAGCAAGAAACACATGGCAAAAAGCTCTCCCCGGACTGTGAGAAAAAATTAAAAGCCTACAACACCTGGTATCCCCAGGCGGTCTCCCATCCAGGTACTAACCAGGCCCAACCCTGCTTAGCTTCCGAGAGCAGACAAGATCGGGCGCTTTCAGGGTTGTATGGCCGCAGGTGTGAAAGTTTTTTATTTTACTTCTCTTATTCTGTTGCTGCTGCTGCTGCTGCTGCTGCTGCTGCTGCTGCTGCTGCTGCTGCTGCTGCTGCTTGTCGACAGACAAAAAGAATTATAAGCCCTGGGACAGGACAGAGAAGGTGAGAAGGTTCAAATAAGGGTTTAAAGCTTTGATGATGAGCAAGAAACACATGGCAAAAAGCTCTCCCCGGACTGTGAGAAAAAATTAAAAGCCTACAACACCTGGTATTCCCAGGCGGTCTCCCATCCAGGTACTAACCAGGCCCAACCCTGCTTAGCTTCCGAGATCAGACGAGATCTGGCGCTTTCAGGGTGGTATGGCCGCAGGTGTGAAAGTTTTTTATTTTACTTCTCTTATTCTGTTGCTGCTGCTGCTGCTGCTGCTGCTGCTGCTGCTGCTGCTGCTGCTGCTGCTTGTCGTCAGACAAAAAGAATTATAAGCCCTGGGACAGGACAGAGAAGGTGAGAAGGTTCAAATAAGGGTTTAAAGCTTTGATGATGAGCAAGAAACACATGGCAAAAAGCTCTCCCCGGACTGTGAGAAAAAATTAAAAGCCTACAACACCTGGTATTCCCAGGCGGTCTCCCATCCAGGTACTAACCAGGCCCAACCCTGCTTAGCTTCCGAGATCAGGCACTTTCAGGGTGGTATGGCCGCAGGTGTGAAAGTTTTTTATTTTACTTCGCTGCTGCTGCTGCTGCTGCTGCTGCTGCTGCTGCTGCTGCTGCTGCTGCTGCTGCTGCTGCTGCTGCTGCTGCTGCTGCTGCTGCTGCTGCTGCTGCTGCTGCTGCTGCTGCTGCTGCTGCTGCTG
>NC_071089.1:123564054-123566554 GCF_027358695.1 Spea bombifrons
AGCCTACAACACCTGGTATTCCCAGGCGGTCTCCCATCCAGGTACTATCCAGGCCCAACCCTGCTTAGCTTCCGAGATCAGATAAGATCAAGCACTTTCAGGGTGGTATGGCGGCAGGTGTGAAAGCTTTTTATTTTACTTCTCTTATTCTGTTGCTGTTGCTGCTGCTGCTGCTGCTGCTGCTGCTGCTGCTGCTGCTGCTTGTCGTCAGACAGAAAGAATTATAAGCCCTGGGACAGGACAGAGAAGGTGAGAAGGTTCAAATAAGGGTTTAAAGCTTTGATGATGAGCAAGAAACACATGGCAAAAAGCTCTCCCCGGACTGTGAGAAAAAATTAAAAGCCTACAACACCTGGTATTCCCAGGCGGTCTCCCATCCAGGTACTAACCAGGCCCAACCCTGCTTAGCTTCCGAGATCAGACGAGATATGGCGCTTTCAGGGTGGTATGGTCGCAGGTGTGAAAGTTTTTTATTTTACTTCTCTTATTCTGTTGCTGCTGCTGCTGCTGCTGCTGCTGCTGCTGCTGCTGCTGCTGCTGCTGCTTGTCGTCAGACAAAAAGAATTATAAGCCCTGGGACAGGACAGAGAAGGTGAGAAGGTTCAAATAAGGGTTTAAAGCTTTGATGATGAGCAAGAAACACATGGCAAAAAGCTCTCCCCGGACTGTGAGAAAAAATTAAAAGCCTACAACACCTGGTATTCCCAGGCGGTCTCCCATCCAGGTACTAACCAGGCCCAACCCTGCTTAGCTTCCGAGATCAGGCGCTTTCAGGGTGGTATGGCCGCAGGTGTGAAAGTTTTTTATTTTACTTCGCTGCTGCTGCTGCTGCTGCTGCTGCTGCTGCTGCTGCTGCTGCTGCTGCTGCTGCTGCTGCTGCTGCTGCTGCTGCTGCTGCTGCTGCTGCTGCTGCTGCTGCTGCTGCTGCTGCTGCTGCTGCTGCTGCTGCTGCTGCTGCTGCTGCTGCTGCTTGTCGTGAGACAGAAAGAATTATAAGCCCTGGGACAGGACAGAGAAGGTGAGAAGGTTCAAATAAGGGTTTAAAGCTTTGATGATGAGCAAGAAACACATGGCAAAAAGCTCTCCCCGGACTGTGAGAAAAGAAAAAGCCTACAACACCTGGTATTCCCAGGCGGTCTCCCATCCAGGTACTCACCAGGCCCAACCCTGCTTAGCTTCCGAGATCAGACGAGATCGGGCGCTTTCAGGGTGGTATGGCCGCAGGTGTGAAAGTTTTTTATTTTACTTCTCTTATTCTGTTGCTGTTGCTGCTGCTGCTGCTGCTGCTGCTGCTGCTGCTGCTGCTTGTCGTCAGACAGAAAGAATTATAAGCCCTGGGACAGGACAGAGAAGGTGAGAAGGTTCAAATAAGGGTTTAAAGCTTTGATGATGAGCAAGAAACACATGGCAAAAAGCTCTCCCCGGACTGTGAGAAAAGAAAAAGCCTACAACACCTGGTATTCCCAGGCGGTCTCCCATCCAGGTACTAACCAGGCCCAACCCTGCTTAGCTTCCGAGATCAGGCGCTTTCAGGGTGGTATGGCCGCAGGTGTGAAAGCTCTTTATTTTACTTTTCTTATTCTGTTGCTGCTGCTGCTGCTGCTGCTGCTGCTGCTGCTGCTGCTGCTGCTGCTGCTGCTGCTGCTGCTGCTGCTGCTGCTGCTGCTGCTGCTGCTGCTGCTGCTTGTCGTCAGACAGAAAGAATTATAAGCCCTGGGACAGGACAGAGAAGGTGAGAAGGTTCAAATAAGGGTTTAAAGCTTTGATGATGAGCAAGAAACACATGGCAAAAAGCTCTCCCCGGACTGTGAGAAAAAATTAAAAGCCTGCAACACCTGGTATTCCCAGGCGGTCTCCCATCCAGGTACTAACCAGGCCCAACCCTGCTTAGCTTCCGAGATCAGACGAGATCGGGCGCTTTCAGGGTGATACGGCTGCAGGTGTGAAAGTTTTTTATTTTACTTCTCTTACTCTGTTGCTGCTGCTGCTGCTGCTGCTGCTGCTGCTGCTGCTGCTGCTTGTCGTCAGACAAAAAGAATTATAAGCCCTGGGACAGGACAGAGAAGGTGAGAAGGTTCAAATAAGGGTTTAAAGCTTTGATGATGAGCAAGAAACACATGGCAAAAAGCTCTCCCCGGACTGTGAGAAAAAATTAAAAGCCTACAACACCTGGTATTCCCAGGCGGTCTCCCATCCAGGTACTAACCAGGCCCAACCCTGCTTAGCTTCCGAGATCAGACGAGATCGGGCGCTTTCAGGGTGGTATGGCCGCAGGTGTGAAAGTTTTTTATTTTACTTCTCTTATTCTGCTGCTGCTGCTGCTGCTGCTGCTGCTGCTGCTGCTGCTGCTGCTTGTCGTCAGACAGAAAGAATTATAAGCCCTGGGACAGGACAGAGAAGGTGAGAAGGTTCAAATAAGGGTTTAAAGCTTTGATGATGAGCAAGAAACACATGGCAAAAAGCTCTCCCCGGACTGTGAGAAAAAATTAAAAGCCTACAA
>NC_071089.1:123584054-123604054 GCF_027358695.1 Spea bombifrons
CAGACGAGATCGGGCGCTTTCAGGGTGGTATGGCCGGAGGTGTGAAAGTTTTTTATTTTACTTCTCTTATTCTGTTGCTGCTGCTGCTGCTGCTGCTGCTGCTGCTGCTGCTGCTGCTGCTGCTGCTGCTGCTGCTGCTGCTGCTGCTGCTTGTCGTCAGACAAAAAGAATTATAAGCCCTGGGACAGGACAGAGAAGGTGAGAAGGTTCAAATAAGGGTTTAAAGCTTTGATGATGAGCAAGAAACACATGGCAAAAAGCTCTCCCCGGACTGTGAGAAAAAATTAAAAGCCTACGACACCTGGTATTCCCAGGCGGTCTCCCATCCAGGTACTAACCAGGCCCAACCCTGCTTAGCTTCCGAGATCAGACGAGATCGGGCGCTTTCAGGGTGGTATGGCCGCAGGTGTGAAAGTTCTTTATTTTACTTCTCTTATTCTGTTGCTGCTGCTGCTGCTGCTGCTGCTGCTGCTGCTGCTGCTGCTTGTCGTCAGACAGAAAGAATTATAAGCCCTGGGACAGGACAGAGAAGGTGAGAAGGTTCAAATAAGGGTTTAAAGCTTTGATGATGAGCAAGAAACACATGGCAAAAAGCTCTCCCCGGACTGTGAGAAAAAATTAAAAGCCTACAACACCTGGTATTCCCAGGCAGTCTCCCATCCAGGTACTAACCAGGCCCAACCCTGCTTAGCTTCCAAGATCAGACGAGATCGGGCGCTTTCAGGGTGGTATGGCCGCAGGTGTGAAAGCTTTTTATTTTACTTCTCTTATTCTGTTGCTGCTGCTGCTGCTGCTGCTGCTGCTGCTGCTGCTGCTGCTGCTGCTGCTGCTGCTTGTCGTCAGACAAAAAGAATTATAAGCCCTGGGACAGGACAGAGAAGGTGAGAAGGTTCAAATAAGGGTTTAAAGCTTTGATGATGAGCAAGAAACACATGGCAAAAAGCTCTCCCCGGACTGTGAGAAAAAATTAAAAGCCTACAACACCTGGTATTCCCAGGCGGTCTCCCATCCAGGTACTAACCAGGCCCAACCCTGCTTAGCTTCCGAGATCAGACGAGATCGGGCGCTTTCAGGGTGATATGGCCGCAGGTGTGAAAGTTTTTTATTTTACTTCTCTTATTCTGTTGCTGCTGCTGCTGCTGCTGCTGCTGCTGCTGCTGCTGCTGCTGCTGCTGCTGCTGCTGCTGCTGCTTGTCGTCAGACAAAAAGAATTATAAGCCCTGGGACAGGACAGAGAAGGTGAGAAGGTTCAAATAAGGGTTTAAAGCTTTGATGATGAGCAAGAAACACATGGCAAAAAGCTCTCCCCGGACTGTGAGAAAAAATTAAAAGCCTACAACACCTGGTATTCCCAGGCGGTCTCCCATCCAGGTACTAACCAGGCCCAACCCTGCTTAGCTTCCGAGATCAGACGAGATCGGGCGCTTTCAGGGTGGTATGGCCGCAGGTGTGAAAGTTTTTTATTTTACTTCTCTTATTCTGTTGCTGCTGCTGCTGCTGCTGCTGCTGCTGCTGCTGCTGCTGCTGCTGCTGCTGCTGCTGCTGCTGCTGCTGCTTGTCGTCAGACAAAAAGAATTATAAGCCCTGGGACAGGACAGAGAAGGTGAGAAGGTTCAAATAAGGGTTTAAAGCTTTGATGATGAGCAAGAAACACATGGCAAAAAGCTCTCCCCGGACTGTGAGAAAAAATTAAAAGCCTACGACACCTGGTATTCCCAGGCGGTCTCCCATCCAGGTACTAACCAGGCCCAACCCTGCTTAGCTTCCGAGATCAGACGAGATCGGGCGCTTTCAGGGTGGTATGGCCGCAGGTGTGAAAGTTCTTTATTTTACTTCTCTTATTCTGTTGCTGCTGCTGCTGCTGCTGCTGCTGCTGCTGCTGCTGCTGCTTGTCGTCAGACAGAAAGAATTATAAGCCCTGGGACAGGACAGAGAAGGTGAGAAGGTTCAAATAAGGGTTTAAAGCTTTGATGATGAGCAAGAAACACATGGCAAAAAGCTCTCCCCGGACTGTGAGAAAAAATTAAAAGCCTACAACACCTGGTATTCCCAGGCGGTCTCCCATCCAGGTACTAACCAGGCCCAACCCTGCTTAGCTTCCAAGATCAGACGAGATCGGGCGCTTTCAGGGTGGTATGGCCGCAGGTGTGAAAGTTTTTTATTTTACTTCTCTTATTCTGTTGCTGCTGCTGCTGCTGCTGCTGCTGCTGCTGCTGCTGCTTGTCGTCAGACAAAAAGAATTATAAGCCCTGGGACAGGACAGAGAAGGTGAGAAGGTTCAAATAAGGGTTTAAAGCTTTGATGATGAGCAAGAAACACATGGCAAAAAGCTCTCCCCGGACTGTGAGAAAAAATTAAAAGCCTACAACACCTGGTATTCCCAGGCGGTCTCCCATCCAGGTACTAACCAGGCCCAACCCTGCTTAGCTTCCGAGATCAGACGAGATCAGGCGCTTTCAGGGTGGTATGGCCGCAGGTGTGAAAGTTTTTTATTTTACTTCTCTTATTCTGCTGCTGCTGCTGCTGCTGCTGCTGCTGCTGCTGCTGCTGCTGCTGCTGCTGCTTGTCGTCAGACAGAAAGAATTATAAGCCCTGGGACAGGACAGAGAAGGTGAGAAGGTTCAAATAAGGGTTTAAAGCTTTGATGATGAGCAAGAAACACATGGCAAAAAGCTCTCCCCGGACTGTGAGAAAAGAAAAAGCCTACAACACCTGGTATTCCCAGGCGGTCTCCCATCCAGGTACTAACCAGGCCCAACCCTGCTTAGCTTCCAAGATCAGACGAGATCGGGCGCTTTCAGGGTGGTATGGCCGCAGGTGTGAAAGTTTTTTATTTTACTTCTCTTATTCTGTTGCTGCTGCTGCTGCTGCTGCTGCTGCTGCTGCTGCTGCTGCTGCTGCTGCTGCTGCTACTGCTGCTGCTGCTGCTGCTGCTGCTGCTACTGCTGCTGCTGCTGCTTGTCGTCAGACAGAAAGAATTATAAGCCCTGGGACAGGACAGAGAAGGTGAGAAGGTTCAAATAAGGGTTTAAAGCTTTGATGATGAGCAAGAAACACATGGCAAAAAGCTCTCCCCGGACTGTGAGAAAAGAAAAAGCCTACAACACCTGGTATTCCCAGGCGGTCTCCCATCCAGGTACTAACCAGGCCCAACCCTGCTTAGCTTCCGAGATCAGACGAGATCGGGCGCTTTCAGGGTGGTATGGCCGCAGGTGTGAAAGTTTTTTATTTTACTTCTCTTATTCTGTTGCTGTTGCTGCTGCTGCTGCTGCTGCTGCTGCTGCTGCTGCTGCTTGTCGTCAGACAGAAAGAATTATAAGCCCTGGGACAGGACAGAGAAGGTGAGAAGGTTCAAATAAGGGTTTAAAGCTTTGATGATGAGCAAGAAACACATGGCAAAAAGCTCTCCCCGGACTGTGAGAAAAAATTAAAAGCCTACAACACCTGGTATTCCCAGGCGGTCTCCCATCCAGGTACTAACCAGGCCCAACCCTGCTTAGCTTCCGAGATCAGACGAGATCGGGCGCTTTCAGGGTGGTATGGCCGCAGGTGTGAAAGCTCTTTATTTTACTTTTCTTATTCTGTTGCTGCTGCTGCTGCTGCTGCTGCTGCTGCTGCTTGTCGTCAGACAGAAAGAATTATAAGCCCTGGGACAGGACAGAGAAGGTGAGAAGGTTCAAATAAGGGTTTAAAGCTTTGATGATGAGCAAGAAACACATGGCAAAAAGCTTTCCCCGGACTGTGAGAAAAAATTAAAAGCCTACAACACCTGGTATTCCCAGGCGGTCTCCCATCCAGGTACTAACCAGGCCCAACCCTGCTTAGCTTCCGAGATCAGACGAGATTGGGCGCTTTCAGGGTGATATGGCCGCAGGTGTGAAAGTTTTTTATTTTACTTCTCTTATTCTGTTGCTGCTGCTGCTGCTGCTGCTGCTGCTGCTGCTGCTGCTGCTGCTGCTGCTGCTGCTTGTCGTCAGACAAAAAGAATTATAAGCCCTGGGACAGGACAGAGAAGGTGAGAAGGTTCAAATAAGGGTTTAAAGCTTTGATGATGAGCAAGAAACACATGGCAAAAAGCTCTCCCCGGACTGTGAGAAAAAATTAAAAGCCTACAACACCTGGTATTTCCAGGCGGTCTCCCATCCAGGTACTAAACAGGCCCAACCCTGCTTAGCTTCCGAGATCAGACGAGATCAGGCGCTTTCAGGGTGGTATGGCCGCAGGTGTGAAAGTTTTTTATTTTACTTCTCTTATTCTGTTGCTGCTGCTGCTGCTGCTGCTGCTGCTGCTGCTGCTGCTTGTCGTCAGACAAAAAGAATTATAAGCCCTGGGACAGGACAGAGAAGGTGAGAAGGTTCAAATAAGGGTTTAAAGCTTTGATGATGAGCAAGAAACACATGGCAAAAAGCTCTCCCCGGACTGTGAGAAAAAATTAAAAGCCTACAACACCTGGTATTCCCAGGCGGTCTCCCATCCAGGTACTAACCAGGCCCAACCCTGCTTAGCTTCCGAGATCAGACGAGATCGGGCGCTTTCAGGGTGGTATGGCCGCAGGTGTGAAAGTTTTTTATTTTACTTCTCTTATTCTGCTGCTGCTGCTGCTGCTGCTGCTGCTGCTGCTGCTGCTGCTGCTGCTGCTGCTGCTGCTGCTTGTCGTCAGACAGAAAGAATTATAAGCCCTGGGACAGGACAGAGAAGGTGAGAAGGTTCAAATAAGGGTTTAAAGCTTTGATGATGAGCAAGAAACACATGGCAAAAAGCTCTCCCCGGACTGTGAGAAAAGAAAAAGCCTACAACACCTGGTATTCCCAGGCGGTCTCCCATCCAGGTACTAACCAGGCCCAACCCTGCTTAGCTTCCAAGATCAGACGAGATCGGGCGCTTTCAGGGTGGTATGGCCGCAGGTGTGAAAGTTTTTTATTTTACTTCTCTTATTCTGTTGCTGCTGCTGCTGCTGCTGCTGCTGCTGCTGCTGCTGCTGCTTGTCGTCAGACAGAAAGAATTATAAGCCCTGGGACAGGACAGAGAAGGTGAGAAGGTTCAAATAAGGGTTTAAAGCTTTGATGATGAGCAAGAAACACATGGCAAAAAGCTCTCCCCGGACTGTGAGAAAAGAAAAAGCCTACAACACCTGGTATTCCCAGGCGGTCTCCCATCCAGGTACTAACCAGGCCCAACCCTGCTTAGCTTCCGAGATCAGGCGCTTTCAGGGTGGTATGGACGCAGGTGTGAAAGTTTTTTATTTTACTTCTCTTATTCTGTTGCTGTTGTTGCTGTTGCTGCTGTTGCTGTTGCTGCTGTTGCTGCTGCTGCTGTTGCTGCTGCTGCTGTTGCTGCTGCTGCTGTTGCTGCTGCTGCTGCTGCTGCTGCTGCTGCTGCTGCTGCTTGTCGTCAGACAGAAAGAATTATACGCCCTGGGACAGGACAGAGAAGGTGAGAAGGTTCAAATAAGGGTTTAAAGCTTTGATGATGAGCAAGAAACACATGGCAAAAAGCTCTCCCCGGACTGTGAGAAAAGAAAAAGCCTACAACACCTGGTATTCCCAGGCGGTCTCCCATCCAGGTACTAACCAGGCCCAACCCTGCTTAGCTTCTGAGATCAGACGAGATTTGGCGCTTTCAGGGTGGTATGGCTGCAGGTGTGAAAGCTCTTTATTTTACTTTTCTTATTCTGTTGCTGCTGCTGCTGCTGCTGCTGCTGCTGCTGCTGCTGCTGCTGCTGCTGCTGCTGCTTGTCGTCAGACAGAAAGAATTATAAGCCCTGGGACAGGACAGAGAAGGTGAGAAGGTTCAAATAAGGGTTTAAAGCTTTGATGATGAGCAAGAAACACATGGCAAAAAGCTCTCCCCGGACTGTGAGAAAAAATTAAAAGCCTACAACACCTGGTATTCCCAGGCGGTCTCCCATCCAGGTACTAACCAGGCCCAACCCTGCTTAGCTTCCGAGATCAGACGAGATCGGGCGCTTTCAGGGTGGTATGGCCGCAGGTGTGAAAGTTTTTTATTTTACTTCTCTTATTCTGTTGCTGCTGCTGCTGCTGCTGCTGCTGCTGCTGCTGCTGCTGCTGCTGCTGCTGCTGCTGCTGCTGCTGCTGCTGCTTGTCGTCAGACAAAAAGAATTATAAGCCCTGGGACAGGACAGAGAAGGTGAGAAGGTTCAAATAAGGGTTTAAAGCTTTGCTGATGAGCAAGAAACACATGGCAAAAAGCTCTCCCCGGACTGTGAGAAAAAATTAAAAGCCTACAACACCTGGTATTCCCAGGCGGTCTCCCATCCAGGTACTAACCAGGCCCAACCCTGCTTAGCTTCCGAGATCAGACGAGATCGGGCGCTTTCAGGGTGGTACGGCCGCAGGTGTGAAAGTGTTTTATTTTACTTCTCTTATTCTGTTGCTGCTGCTGCTGCTGCTGCTGCTGCTGCTGCTGCTGCTGCTGCTGCTGCTGCTTGTCGTCAGACAAAAAGAATTATAAGCCCTGGGACAGGACAGAGAAGGTGAGAAGGTTCAAATAAGGGTTTAAAGCTTTGATGATGAGCAAGAAACACATGGCAAAAAGCTCTCCCCGGACTGTGAGAAAAAATTAAAAGCCTACAACACCTGGTATTCCCAGGCGGTCTCCCATCCAGGTACTAACCAGGCCCAACCCTGCTTAGCTTCCGAGATCAGACGAGATCGGGCGCTTTTAGGGTGGTATGGCCGCAGGTGTAAAAGTTTTTTATTTTACTTCTCTTATTCTGCTGCTGCTGCTGCTGCTGCTGCTGCTGCTGCTGCTGCTGCTGCTGCTGCTGCTGCTGCTTGTCGTCAGACAGAAAGAATTATAAGCCCTGGGACAGGACAGAGAAGGTGAGAAGGTTCAAATAAGGGTTTAAAGCTTTGATGATGAGCAAGAAACACATGGCAAAAAGCTCTCCCCGGACTGTGAGAAAAGAAAAAGCCTACAACACCTGGTATTCCCAGGCGGTCTCCCATCCAGGTACTAACCAGGCCCAACCCTGCTTAGCTTCCGAGATCAGGCGCTTTCAGGGTGGTATGGCCGCAGGTGTGAAAGTTTTTTATTTTACTTCTCTTATTCTGTTGCTGTTGCTGCTGCTGCTGTTGCTGCTGCTGCTGCTGTTGCTGCTGCTGCTGCTGCTGCTGCTGCTGCTGCTGCTGCTGCTTGTCGTCAGACAGAAAGAATTATAAGCCCTGGGACAGGACAGAGAAGGTGAGAAGGTTCAAATAAGGGTTTAAAGCTTTGATGATGAGCAAGAAACACATGGCAAAAAGCTCTCCCCGGACTGTGAGAAAAGAAAAAGCCTACAACACCTGGTATTCCCAGGCGGTCTCCCATCCTGGTACTAACCAGGCCCAACCCTGCTTAGCTTCCGAGATCGGGCGCTTTCAGGGTGGTATGGCCGCAGGTGTGAAAGCTCTTTATTTTACTTTTCTTATTCTGTTGCTGCTGCTGCTGCTGCTGCTGCTGCTGCTGCTGCTGCTGCTGCTGCTGCTGCTGCTGCTGCTGCTGCTGCTGCTGCTGCTGCTGCTGCTGCTGCTGCTGCTGCTTGTCGTCAGACAGAAAGAATTATAAGCCCTGGGACAGGACAGAGAAGGTGAGAAGGTTCAAATAAGGGTTTAAAGCTTTGATGATGAGCAAGAAACACATGGCAAAAAGCTCTCCCCGGACTGTGAGAAAAAATTAAAAGCCTACAACACCTGGTATTCCCAGGCGGTCTCCCACCCAGGTACTAACCAGGCCCAACCCTGCTTAGCTTCCGAGATCAGACGAGATCGGGCGCTTTCAGGGTGATATGGCCGCAGGTGTGAAAGTTTTTTATTTTACTTCTCTTATTCTGTTGCTGCTGCTGCTGCTGCTGCTGCTGCTGCTGCTGCTGCTGCTGCTGCTGCTGCTGCTGCTGCTTGTCGTCAGACAAAAAGAATTATAAGCCCTGGGACAGGACAGAGAAGGTGAGAAGGTTCAAATAAGGGTTTAAAGCTTTGATGATGAGCAAGAAACACATGGCAAAAAGCTCTCCCCGGACTGTGAGAAAAAATTAAAAGCCTACAACACCTGGTATTCCCAGGCGGTCTCCCATCCAGGTACTAACCAGGCCCAACCATGCTTAGCTTCCGAGATCAGACGAGATCGGGCGCTTTCAGGGTGGTATGGCCGCAGGTGTGAAAGTTTTTTATTTTACTTCTCTTATTCTGTTGCTGCTGCTGCTGCTGCTGCTGCTGCTGCTGCTGCTGCTTGTCGTCAGACAAAAAGAATTATAAGCCCTGGGACAGGACAGAGAAGGTGAGAAGGTTCAAATAAGGGTTTAAAGCTTTGATGATGAGCAAGAAACACATGGCAAAAAGCTCTCCCCGGACTGTGAGAAAAAATTAAAAGCCTACAACACCTGGTATTCCCAGGCGGTCTCCCATCCAGGTACTAACCAGGCCCAACCCTGCTTAGCTTCCGAAATCAGACGAGATCAGGCGCTTTCAGGGTGGTATGGCCGCAGGTGTGAAAGTTTTTTATTTTACTTCTCTTATTCTGCTGCTGCTGCTGCTGCTGCTGCTGCTGCTTGTCGTCAGACAGAAAGAATTATAAGCCCTGGGACAGGACAGAGAAGGTGAGAAGGTTCAAATAAGGGTTTAAAGCTTTGATGATGAGCAAGAAACACATGGCAAAAAGCTCTCCCCGGACTGTGAGAAAAGAAAAAGCCTACAACACCTGGTATTCCCAGGCGGTCTCCCATCCAGGTACTAACCAGGCCCAACCCTGCTTAGCTTCCAAGATCAGACGAGATCGGGCGCTTTCAGGGTGGTATGGCCGCAGGTGTGAAAGTTTTTTATTTTACTTCTCTTATTCTGTTGCTGCTGCTGCTGCTGCTGCTGCTGCTGCTGCTGCTGCTGCTGCTGCTGCTTGTCGTCAGACAGAAAGAATTATAAGCCCTGGGACAGGACAGAGAAGGTGAGAAGGTTCAAATAAGGGTTTAAAGCTTTGATGATGAGCAAGAAACACATGGCAAAAAGCTCTCCCCGGACTGTGAGAAAAGAAAAAGCCTACAACACCTGGTATTCCCAGGCGGTCTCCCATCCAGGTACTAACCAGGCCCAACCCTGCTTAGCTTCCGAGATCAGACGAGATCGGGCGCTTTCAGGGTGGTATGGCCGCAGGTGTGAAAGTTTTTTATTTTACTTCTCTTATTCTGTTGCTGTTGCTGCTGCTGCTGCTGCTGCTGCTGCTGCTGCTGCTTGTCGTCAGACAGAAAGAATTATAAGCCCTGGGACAGGACAGAGAAGGTGAGAAGGTTCAAATAAGGGTTTAAAGCTTTGATGATGAGCAAGAAACACATGGCAAAAAGCTCTCCCCGGACTGTGAGAAAAGAAAAAGCCTACAACACCTGGTATTCCCAGGCGGTCTCCCATCCAGGTACTAACCAGGCCCAACCCTGCTTAGCTTCCAAGATCAGACGAGATCGGGCGCTTTCAGGGTGGTATGGCCGCAGGTGTGAAAGTTTTTTATTTTACTTCTCTTATTCTGTTGCTGCTGCTGCTGCTGCTGCTGCTGCTGCTGCTGCTGCTGCTGCTGCTGCTGCTGCTGCTGCTGCTGCTGCTGCTGCTTGTCGTCAGACAGAAAGAATTATAAGCCCTGGGACAGGACAGAGAAGGTGAGAAGGTTCAAATAAGGGTTTAAAGCTTTGATGATGAGCAAGAAACACATGGCAAAAAGCTCTCCCCGGACTGTGAGAAAAAATTAAAAGCCTACAACACCTGGTATTCCCAGGCGGTCTCCCATCCAGGTACTAACCAGGCCCAACCCTGCTTAGCTTCCGAGATCAGACGAGATCGGGCGCTTTCAGGGTGGTATGGCCGCAGGTGTGAAAGTTTTTTATTTTACTTCTCTTATTCTGCTGCTGCTGCTGCTGCTGCTGCTGCTGCTGCTGCTGCTTGTCGTCAGACAGAAAGAATTATAAGCCCTGGGACAGGACAGAGAAGGTGAGAAGGTTCAAATAAGGGTTTAAAGCTTTGATGATGAGCAAGAAACACATGGCAAAAAGCTCTCCCCGGACTGTGAGAAAAGAAAAAGCCTACAACACCTGGTATTCCCAGGCGGTCTCCCATCCAGGTACTAACCAGGCCCAACCCTGCTTAGCTTCCAAGATCAGACGAGATCGGGCGCTTTCAGGGTGGTATGGCCGCAGGTGTGAAAGTTTTTTATTTTACTTCTCTTATTCTGTTGCTGCTGCTGCTGCTGCTGCTGCTGCTGCTGCTGCTGCTGCTTGTCGTCAGACAGAAAGAATTATAAGCCCTGGGACAGGACAGAGAAGGTGAGAAGGTTCAAATAAGGGTTTAAAGCTTTGATGATGAGCAAGAAACACATGGCAAAAAGCTCTCCCCGGACTGTGAGAAAAGAAAAAGCCTACAACACCTGGTATTCCCAGGCGGTCTCCCATCCAGGTACTAACCAGGCCCAACCCTGCTTAGCTTCCGAGATCAGGCGCTTTCAGGGTGGTATGGCCGCAGGTGTGAAAGTTTTTTATTTTACTTCTCTTATTCTGTTGCTGTTGTTGCTGTTGCTGCTTTTGCTGCTGCTGCTGCTGCTGCTGCTGCTGCTGCTTGTCGTCAGACAGAAAGAATTATAAGCCCTGGGACAGGACAGAGAAGGTGAGAAGGTTCAAATAAGGGTTTAAAGCTTTGATGATGAGCAAGAAACACATGGCAAAAAGCTCTCCCCGGACTGTGAGAAAAGAAAAAGCCTACAACACCTGGTATTCCCAGGCGGTCTCCCATCCAGGTACTAACCAGGCCCAACCCTGCTTAGCTTCCGAGATCAGACGAGATTGGGCGCTTTCAGGGTGGTATGGCCGCAGGTGTGAAAGCTCTTTATTTTACTTTTCTTATTCTGTTGCTGCTGCTGCTGCTGCTGCTGCTGCTGCTGCTGCTGCTGCTGCTTGTCGTCAGACAGAAAGAATTATAAGCCCTGGGACAGGACAGAGAAGGTGAGAAGGTTCAAAAAAGGGTTTAAAGCTTTGATGATGAGCAAGAAACACATGGCAAAAAGCTCTCCCCGGACTGTGAGAAAAAATTAAAAGCCTACAACACCTGGTATTCCCAGGCGGTCTCCCATCCAGGTACTAAAAAGGCCCAACCCTGCTTAGCTTCCGAGATCAGACGAGATCGGGCGCTTTCAGGGTGGTATGGCCGCAGGTGTGAAAGTTTTTTATTTTACTTCTCTTATTCTGTTGCTGCTGCTGCTGCTGCTGCTGCTGCTTGTCGTCAGACAGAAAGAATTATAAGCCCTGGGACAGGACAGAGAAGGTGAGAAGGTTCAAATAAGGGTTTAAAGCTTTGATGATGAGCAAGAAACACATGGCAAAAAGCTCTCCCCGGACTGTGAGAAAAAATTAAAAGCCTACAACACCTGGTATTCCCAGGCGGTCTCCCATCCAGGTACTAACCAGGCCCAACCCTGCTTAGCTTCCAAGATCAGACGAGATCGGGCGCTTTCAGGGTGGTATGGCCGCAGGTGTGAAATTTTTTATTTTACTTCTCTTATTCTGTTGCTGCTGCTGCTGCTGCTGCTGCTGCTGCTGCTGCTGCTGCTTGTCGTCAGACAAAAAGAATTATAAGCCCTGGGACAGGACAGAGAAGGTGAGAAGGTTCAAATAAGGGTTTAAAGCTTTGATGATGAGCAAGAAACACATGGCAAAAAGCTCTCCCCGGACTGTGAGAAAAAATTAAAAGCCTACAACACCTGGTATTCCCAGGCGGTCTCCCATCCAGGTACTAACCAGGCCCAACCCTGCTTAGCTTCCGAGATCAGGCGCTTTCAGGGTGGTATGGCCGCAGGTGTGAAAGTTCTTTATTTTACTTCTCTTATTCTGTTGCTGCTGCTGCTGCTGCTGCTGCTGCTGCTGCTGCTGCTGCTGCTGCTGCTGCTGCTGCTGCTGCTGCTGCTGCTGCTGCTGCTGCTGCTGCTGCTTGTCGTCAGACAGAAAGAATTATAAGCCCTGGGACAGGACAGAGAAGGTGAGAAGGTTCAAATAAGGGTTTAAAGCTTTGATGATGAGCAAGAAACACATGGCAAAAAGCTCTCCCCGGACTGTGAGAAAAAATTAAAAGCCTACAACACCTGGTATTCCTAGGGGGTCTCCCATCCAGGTACTAACCAGGCCCAACCCTGCTTAGCTTCCAAGATCAGACGAGATCGGGCGCTTTCAGGGTGGTATGGCCGCAGGTGTGAAAGTTTTTTATTTTACTTCTCTTATTCTGTTGCTGCTGCTGCTGCTGCTGCTGCTGCTGCTGCTGCTGCTTGTCGTCAGACAAAAAGAATTATAAGCCCTGGGACAGGACAGAGAAGGTGAGAAGGTTCAAATAAGGGTTTAAAGCTTTGATGATGAGCAAGAAACACATGGCAAAAAGCTCTCCCCGGACTGTGAGAAAAAATTAAAAGCCTACTGTTAGAAAAATGCTTATGTTATCATAAATATTATTGCTGACAAAGACAGTAGAAAATGTCTAGTCTATGATATATCACGTGTTGCGCCAACATATCTACTAAGAGGCGTAACCTGCTTAAAAAGTAACCAATCAGAATGATGCATGCTATTAGAAGCAGATAAGAAGTATAAGAAGTTATATAAACCATGTAATCCAAATACGTAATTAGACAACGCTTCGTGTGCCTTGTCTCGATTATGCGCATAATCTATTAAAGGAAATAACTTTTTCTGAGGAGAATTCGACCATTAATTCAACCAACATTTTGGTGCCCCGTGTGAGGAGGTCCTGACCGGAGACAGGGACGACAGTCCTGAGGAACCGCACCTCAAGAATCTGCATCTGAGGTAATAAAAGTCCTCCAGCTAAGATTGCTGTTAATTAGAGGCACTTCGCGACATCGTCCCTGAAACCGGCAGCGTCCTCCCGAAGATTTAGTACGGTCTTCTCTTCAGAAATGTGAGTAAGAAAAATATTTCTGGGAAATATTAAAGGAGGTCAAAGTCTGTCAGGGACTACTGAAATAAATAACTGCGTATGCATTCGATAATGAGAATAGTACTTGGAGTACTGAGGCTGATCAGAAGAAATGTGCACAGGTAGTTAGTCATTATTTTTGTGATAACGAATTGTTGTTTGTAATTGTGATAATACTGTTGATGTTGGTTGCGGCTTGTATTATTGTGAATGAGTATCACAAGACCTTAAAGAGAAGAGCTCTTATGGTCCAGGGACAGCTATACCAACCCATGTCACAAATTTTGTCTGAATGAATCTATCTGTGTGAATGACTGTTCAGGAGTCCTTTACGGCGAACGAACAGTTAATAAGGTTGTTGTTAATACGCCCCCCGGCATTTGTGAGAAGCTCTCTGTGATCAAGTGCTGGGATTGCAAGTGAACAACTTCGCTGCGAGAGTGATTTTCCTGCCTTTACTGTCTAGGAACGGTATCTTATAAATACCAAGGGCTCTTTATTTCACTCTGTCGAGAAGCGGTATCTTATAAATACCGAGGTCCTTTGTTTCACTCTGTCCAGACGTGGTATCTTATAAATACCGAAAGATTTTCCTTGTTTTCTGCTTTGCGGTGAGATTGTATCATGGGGAAATCCCACAGTAAGGGAAAGAAACAAAAGGATGAGAGTGTTTTCTTGTGGATAAAGAAGAAACCACTGAAAGGAGACAAACAGTTTATGTATAAACTCAATCTAGAAAATGTTTAGGCATAAATTCACATTGTTCAGGTATAGTGCATTTAAAATAGAGGGCGGATCCCTCAGGTTTCGGATGGCTGGACCATCCCAGTAGAGTCTAGACTCGGAGTGGTGGATTTAAAAGAAACTACGTAGTGACTAAATTATAACATTCCAAATTCTATACCATGTTTCCAGCTGGTTCCAGAATCTGTGAAATGTATGTCTTGTCTGTTATCTGTGATCGATCATAAATTATATGTAGAGTCGACATTAGAAGAGCTTTTTTATCTTTTTATTCTAATGCTTTTATTCAGATGCTTTTTTCAGAATTAATTTAAATAAGGGTTAATATTTTAAATGCTAGAATTTATAATTAACACATTTTATTTTTAAAATAATAAGATATCCTGTATACCTGTCTGTAATTTTTACGATATATATCTTCTTGTTTTATTTTATATTCAAATTAATATGCTTAAAGTAACAATATAAGTAACGCGCCTCCTTAGGGAGTAGTCAAGGTCAAATATATCCGTTAACCATGTAGGTGCATAGAACATAAACAGAGAAAGATATTAAAAAAACTACTGAACATGTAAAAAATCCAAAAGAGGATCCTTGACAGTTTGGGGAGGATATATGAGGGCTCTGTAACAGTTATCAATTAAATGGTGAAGAAAAAGTGAGAAATTTTGAAGTTATGGCAAGAGCAGACGGTCGTACCGAGGTAGAAGAGGTAGTGGTGATAGACGGTCACATGGATGTTATAATTGTGGAAAGGAAGGTTATTAAGAAAAAGAGTGTCCCGAACCAGACAAGAGAAAGCAGAACTCCCCAGAGCAATGACTAATACAAGAAAAAGAGATATTAGATCTCTGTAGTGTTCATGATGTGTTGTTATTGTCAAATTTGCCTGGAATTGATTTAATTGTAAATAACAAATGTGTAACATTTTTGGTAGATTCAGGGGCTTCGCAAACCCTATTGAATTATCCCACCTGCACGGGCATACAGAAAGGGACTGGTAAAATTCACATAAAGGGAGTAAATGGGAGGACACATACCGAAAGCTTATCTGTTCCTCTCCAAATACAACATCCAGAGTCTGGAAACATAATTACTGCCAGTGTAATATTATCTGAGGTATGTCCCGTAAATCTCATGGGAAGAGATCTAATTAAAAAGTTAGGAGTGCACATTGCACCCGTGGGAGACAAGTTTGATGTTACAGTGGAAAGAAGAAATAACTATCAAGGACGGCATGATCGTTACTATTATGCCTTGAACATAGATTTTACTGAAAATAAGGGAAACATAATACAGGTTTTGGAACTTGTACATAAGACATTTGAAACCTGTGATCATTTACAAGTTCAATATTTAAATAATTTTCATTGTACAATGTATGTTAAGAGAACAGCAGGAGGAGACGAGTATTATGAATCACACTTAAAAGACGAATGAAATATCGTAATACAGACAAAATACTTTTACTGGACAGACAAAGGACAAGGGGCATTATCTTGTATATTAACCCCCCTGAATGACCACACTTTTTAAAGGTATAACACCACATTTGTCTCTGTGTAAACAGCAAACTGATCAGTGGAAGTCTGTGGGAGATATGGTGTTGTGATGTGAGATTAGTCACTCGTGGAAAAGGGATAAAGGAGACATTGAATACAATGCTGAAGTAATCAAGGCAGGTACATTATCTAATTATTTATTAGCCCAGGCGGCTGAGTTAACGGCTCTCATCGAGGCCTGCAAATGGGCAGTAGACAAACGGGTAAATATCTATACCGATGGTCAATATGTGTTTTCCACTATATATGTGTTTGCACAACAATGGGAAAAATAGGAGGTATGATTTCCACAGGGAAACCGATAAATTATAAATTTTAATTAAAGAGCTATTAATGGTTATAAATCTACCAAAAGAAGTAGCTGTAATAAAGTGTGCAGCTCATACCAACAGCAAAGATCCTTGCATTAGGCAATAACCGTGCAGATATAGAAACAAAAAGAATTGCTCAAGAGATGCTTGCCATAATCACTAATGAAATACAAATTGATCACCAGGTTTTGTATGATATGCAACAGGCTGCCCCTATGTCTGAAAAATGATATTGGCAGTCTAAATAAGCGACTCTATGTAACAAAATTTTTTATATTAACAACAAACCAATATTGCCGAAGTCATTATTTCGCTATGCAGCCTTATTGAGTCATGGGCTGAGCCATGTCTCAACAGGAGGGATGGTAGTTATTATAGATAAGGTGTTCCAAAATTACTCTAAAAAAAAATGTTTTATGTGCTAATTGTCTTATCTGTGCTCGATATAATCCACAGGGAAATCTCAAATTTGCTATTGGGAAGTTCCCCAACCCAGAGTATCTGTTTTAATATATTTGCATGGATTATATTGAACTAAATAAATGTAAAATATTGTCTAGTTATTGTTGATGCATTAACTAAATGGATAGAAATATTCCCAACAGCCCACGCAGATGCAGATACAGTAGCTAAGGTCATGATAAAATAAATCATTCCTAGATATGGAATACCAGAAAGAATATATAGTGACAATGGGCCTCATTTTGTCAATCAACTAATCTCCAGATTTGCACAAGTATTTGGTATACAATTAAAGAATCATTGCGCCTTTCATCCTCAGTCAGCAGGGTTGGTAGAAAGAAACAATGGAACAATAAAGAATAAATTAAAAAAAGGCAGGAAGAATTGGGTTTCCTGCCTACCAATGGTAAAATTGAGTATGTGTATTACACCCAATAAGCAAGGTCTCACCCCATTTGAAGTAATGTATGGGAGACCCTATAGTTTGCCACAGATAAAGGTAAAAGAGGCAAATGATGAAAGGGAATTAACCCTAGCAGATTATATGGTAAAAATGTTGAACACCAGATCAGTACAAACTGTTAATTCTCTTCCAGAAGCACAAGAGCTAATTCCTGAGAAGTTGAGCGTTGGAGATTGGGTACTAATAAGGATAATCAAACGAAAGAATTGGTCATCACCGAGGTGGGAAGGACTGTACCAAGTACTACTAACCACCCCCGCGGCGTGTAAGATAGCTGAGAGGAGTTGTTGGATACATCAGTCGCACTGTAAGAAGGTAACACCACTTGCTGGTAGTCACTCATTAAGTCTGGGTACAAAGGGGGGTCCAGACGATAGGTTGGACTCGTCTCAAGCCAGTGAAGAAATCCATTCCCCAAACCCTGAGTTGACGGCCAGGTAGGATGAAGGGGTGGTGCCTGCTTATAGTTTATTGGGTAGTGACTGATGTTTTTACAATAATTTCTTATTCTAATGCTAATGCTAAGTGGGATGAGAACAAGAAGGTGACCAAATGGGAAGATACCAAAGCACAAAATCTGACTTTTTCATTAACAGGAGATAGTTCCATTGAAATTGATCTGTGTAAATTGATTCATTGTAAAAATATTGGGCAAGCAAGAAACTATGCTAAGGCCGATGTATATATATATATATATATATATATGCTGGATGCCCGAAAAGCCCCCTGGAAAACGAAGTATAACATTATGTCTTGGTTGGGATTATGCTATGTGGACAACAGCTAGTCGAGATTGGGGATATAATATGCCCGGGGCAAGAGCAAGTAAAATCAAAATCTGTAAAAAGATTAAGATCTGAATGTAAAACCTTTAATAATTGTAATAAATTGTTCTTTAAAGGAAAATATGAAGACGATGAGAGACTATATACTATAGGTGTGTGGGTTTCCAACAGAGACCCGCAGGGAATTTTCTTTTTGTCTTTTCCAGAAAATAAGGTCCAAGCAGAAAAAGAGTTTCAGATCCAGGAAGAAAGATATATCGAGGAAATTGAGACAGGGGTAATTCGGTACCAGTTTGAGTTCTATTGATCAGATTGCGCTGGAAGCAGGATTTCATAGAGATAACGTTTGGTTGGAATGGCTTCGATTTACTGTAAAGAGTCTAAACAAAGAGAATTGTATAGTCTGTGCAGAAGCCTATCCGCAGTTGGCTACGATGCCATTTCTATTAACAAAAGAGAATGATCCAGTCGGATTTGACTGTATAATAAAGCTGTTTGATAAGACTTATACCCCATCTGGAAATGGAATTTGTCATATATTAGACTTGTTGTTTCCCAAGGTTAAGAGACCCCAATTACCTCCAACAGTGCAAATATATGGGGGAAATTACACCTGTGTGGAACTTCGGGGTAATAGCAGCTATTTTGATTATAAAGATTTGTCTAAATCACTATGTGTCGAGATTTTTTCCACAGGACTGCGACAGCCAACCCAGATGAGAGCAGATATTTGGTGGTTGTGCGGAGGCCGGAAAATAAGACCTTTCATCGATCCAAGAGAAAAAGGAAAATAATAATACAACTCATTGTACCTATAAACCTGTTGATTTCACAGAAGGAGCCAAAGTCAAGGAAAAGGCGACCAATACAACCACAAGGATTGCTTGATGATCGAATATATATTGATGAAATTGGAGTACCACGAAGAGTTCCAAATGAGTTCAAAGTCCGAATCCAAATTGCTGCAGGTTTCGAATCAATTCTTTTCTGGTGGAGTACAATAGCGAAAAACGTGGACTGGATAAACTACCTCTATTATAATCAACAGCGGTTTGTGAATTATACTCGAGATGCTATTAAAGGAATACATGGGCAACTGGATGCGACCTCTCTTATGGTCTGGCAGAATCGAATGGCCTTGGATATGCTATTGGCCGAGAAAGGGCGCGTGTGCAAGATGTCCAGCAACCAATGCTGCACCTTCATACCAAATAACACCGCCCCTGATGAGAGCATCACTAAAGCCCACGATAACATCTAACATTCTTATCAAATGAACTTGCCGAGAATGCAGGAATACATAATGTGTTCACCTCTTGGTTAGAAGGATGGTTCGGGCGATGGTCGGGAATGATAATATCCGGAATAATTACTATCACTATAGTAGCTGCAGTATTGATATTCGGAGGATGCTGTTTTATTCCATGTTGCCGAGGATTTCTTTTGAATAAGACAATTGATAAAGCTGTAAATCAGACTATGTACTCCCTGATCGACAAAGAAGAATGTGATCAATTATTACAAGTATCTGAGACTCTACATATTAATGACGTTGTTGACATGAAAGATGAATTATCAGTGTTAATGACCGATACTGAAGATGAAGAGACTGATATTGAATAATATTTTGATAAACAGGAGGGAAATGTTAGAAAAATGCTTATGTTATCATAAATATTATTGCTGACAAAGACAGTAGAAAATGTCTAGTCTATGATATATCACGTGTTGCGCCAACATATCTACTAAGAGGCGTAACCTGCTTAAAAAGTAACCAATCAGAATGATGCATGCTATTAGAAGCAGATAAGAAGTATAAGAAGTTATATAAACCATGTAATCCAAATACGTAATTAGACAACGCTTCGTGTGCCTTGTCTCGATTATGCGCATAATCTATTAAAGGAAATAACTTTTTCTGAGGAGAATTCGACCATTAATTCAACCAACACCTACAACACCTGGTATTCCCAGGCGGTCTCCCATCCAGTTACTAACCAGGCCCAACCCTGCTTAGCTTCCGAGATCAGGCGCTTTCAGGGTGGTATGGCCGCAGGTGTGAAAGTTTTTTATTTTACTTCTCTTATTCTGTTGCTGCTGCTGTTGCTGCTGTTGCTGCTGTTGCTGCTGCTGCTGTTGCTGCTGCTGCTGTTGCTGCTGCTGCTGCTGCTGTTGCTGCTGCTGCTGCTGCTGCTGCTGCTGCTGCTGCTTGTCGTCAGACAAAAAGAATTATAAGCCCTGGGACAGGACAGAGAAGGTGAGAAGGTTCAAATAAGGGTTTAAAGCTTTGATGATGAGCAAGAAACACATGGTAAAAAGCTCTCCCCGGACTGTGAGAAAAAATTAAAAGCCTACAACACCTGGTATTCCCAGGCGGTCTCCCATCCAGGTACTAACCAGGCCCAACCCTGCTTAGCTTCCGAGATCAGACGAGATCGGGCGCTTTCAGGGTGGTATGGCCGCAGGTGTGAAAGTTTTTTATTTTATTTCTCTTATTCTGTTGCTGCTGCTGCTGCTGCTGCTGCTGCTGCTGCTGCTGCTGCTGCTGCTGCTGCTGCTGCTTGTCGTCAGACAGAAAGAATTATAAGCCCTGGGACAGGACAGAGAAGGTGAGAAGGTTCAAATAAGGGTTTAAAGCATTGATGATGAGCAAGAAACACATGGCAAAAAGCTCTCCCCGGACTGTGAGAAAAAATTAAAAGCCTACAACACCTGGTATTCCCAGGCGG